>NC_142521.1:10702500-10750000 GCF_964205215.1 Stylophora pistillata | reverse complement strand
GGGCGGAGAACTTAAGATGGCATGGATGCCAGTTGTGACGTAGTATCTCGTCTTCCCCTTCCCATCAACCCTTACTCCCCTACTGCTCCGCGTTACCGCGGTCTTTGAAAACGATTGGGGGGGTATCAGTAAATATAAGGCGTTTAGAACCTCAGGGCAGTCAGACTGTTACTTAAGTGCCGCTCCCCCAATTCCTTTTCCTTTTCCCTTCTCCCTCCCCTTGTGAGTAAGTAATTTTGACGTGCTTGTGGGAAAAACTCTTACCTGCTGAGTGGTTTTCTTTATTTAGGATTTAAAATGGGTACCGACAAACTGATAGCGTAACCTAAAGACCTCCTACAGAGTAGAGTTGACCTGAAGTGGATAAGTATCTCGTCTTGAGGAAGCAGCAAGCGCAGACCTCCAAGTCTCTTTATGCCGAAAAGAAAACCAAGACCTGTCACTAACACTTTCCCTGGCAGTCAGACCCGTCAGCGGTTCATTAAACTTTGAAATTTTTGTTTTTTGAACTTTTTTTTTTATTTAGACACGGTAAATCTATCAGATAAAATAATAATATTATTACAATCTATTATTACAATTACAATCTACTTTAATCTATGTAAACATGATCTAAAATTTAAAAGTGAAATAGAAAAAAATAAAGAAATTCTGCTTTACATAGATGCCGTGTGCGTTTTGTCGATTCAGACGAAGAAATTGCGACAACCATTTCGAAAGGATTGAAGTGATTTTGCTTGCCGCAATTCAGGGGACAAGCTATTCCAGATAACCGCACCGTTATTGCTAAAGCTATTTTTCAGGAAATTGGTGCGGGGCAATGGAACAGCTAGTTTGTTTTCAGAGTTCCTTAGATTATATGGAGGATCATATTTAGTGAAAAGAGAACCAAGATAGTCGGGCGCAAGACCATGTATAGATTTATAGACCATGGTGGCCACTTGTATTTGTCGCTGAGTATCTAACCGTCTCCAGTTAAGTTGCACAAAAAGAGGATCAGCGCTTGTGTCATAACTGGAGAAGGTCAGAATACGGGCAGCCCGGTTTTGCAACTTTTGGAGCTTATTCGAAAGACCCTTGTTACAATGCCCCCAGACCTCGCTGCAGTAATTAAAATGTTGAAGGTCCAATTGTTTGTGGCCTCCAACAAGGCAGTAACAGTTGAATGGAGCGAACGAAAACCAGATTGCTGGCTGGAAATCAAATTGTTTTCAGTGAGATAACCGTAAACAAGCCTGAGCGTGCAGAGCATGCATGCCCTTTCTACTGCATTCCCCAATCATTCTTTGTCCGAAATGCGAGGAGCCGCTAGAATACCTCTGTGGTCAACACATTCACCAAGTTCAGTTCTCTCGGTTTCGAAAGCACGATTAGCTAGAGGGGATAGATAGTAGCTAGAGCGCAAGTGGAACATAGTCTTTAAACATCTCGGATAGGTGAAGACTTTTAAAAATAGTAATAATCATGTTTTACGGTGAGCATTTTTTTCCTATGGGTTGAAGTTCCTACCCTTTTAAGTACATTATTGCACCCCGTTAAAGTCCTTGAAAGTTAATCGAGGAATGTGTTTTTTATGGGTGAATCTCAAAGTGATTGTCAAGTGTTTGTCTCAAGGAACAAGATCAGTGACCCAACTCGGGGTCAAAGCCAGACCCATTGATCTCGCGAAGACCAGCTAGTTAACCATTAGGCCAACGCGTTGAATTCATATGTTGCTAGTGAAATGTGCTCTCAACAAGTGATATTATTTTGGTATCTTTAGTCGAGAAACCACGAAAGACGTTTCTGGCCATCAGAATAAACCCGATTTAGGCAGCAATTAACGTTAAAGATTTAGCCGGTGGAGTAAATTAAGAAGGGAAACAGAAAAATTAATTTAGAAGGGAAACAGACTCGCTTTTTTGTTCTCTTGGTACATATTTTGCCGTTGATCTTGAATTTTAATTAGCAAGGTGGAGTGTTTACTGAGAATGACTCATCATCGCAGAAATGAGAAAAATTTCACCAATAAATGCACCCACGAATGAGACCTGCATAGTTGTGAAATGTCAGAAAACTTCAATTAGTAATCCTTATTCATTTTGACGTAGAGAAAGTTAGTCAGGGTGGCGACGGAACGTACTGAGAGCACGTATGGCAGGCATGGAAAGTACAATATCTGAGTTATAATAGTACACCATAATAAGTTAACTGTAAGTAAGTAACTAAAGGCATGTTTATATACACCAAACCCATTTCCTAAGCGGGTGTACGTGATTTCATACAGATGACCTACGCAAGACTTCTACCCGTCTTTAACGGAATGTGTCTGTGTGTTTACATAGCATCACGAACTCTACGGCCGTGTCCCACAACAGGAGTTGAAAAAAATCGTTTTAAAACCATGACAACATCAACAAAGTGACCCAGACAAGACAAAAACTGTTGAAAACCAACTTAACGTCTATACTTTTGCTTGGCACAGCCACTGTTTCATTTTCGTCCAAAGCATAAAAGTTGAGTCTATTTAGATGGCTTGAGGTGGTTTTTGCAAACAGGCCAAAGGTGTCCCAAAGGAATAATCTCCTCGGATCATACAGCCGGAATGTAGTCGTAATTCTTTTGAAGTATTGTCAAACGTGTAAGCTCGTGTATAGTCTGCACACAAACATACTCAATAACACACGAATGATTTTTTACCTTAAAAAAGTCTGCACACGGACTGATTGTTCAAACAAACACTCAGTGTGAATAAATCTCTGCACTAGTGCGGAAAATAGATGGGAATAAGTGACAAAAAAATGAAAAAACATTGCCTGTTTTTGCGGTGCACGCCTGATATTAGAGAGCTTAAGCACCAGACGTTCTTGAGGTCACGAACGCCTACCGGAAGTCATAAGAGGAACTATGTACATACTGCGCATGTCATCACGTTCGAGTGATCACGTCGCAGACGCCACAACGCCACTTTTCAGGTTGAAGATAGGACGCCACAAAAATATGCTGTTATTTTGTTTATAGGAGATAAATTATTGACTCAAACCCATAAAAAGCTCTTCTGCTTTTCATTAAGTGATTAAAAAACGTTTTCGTAGCGCGTAAAGTGGTTTTTGCTTAATCGATAGATTAAACGGGGTTCGACAATGGCAGACAATCTTCTCGCCAAGTCTGGGTGAGTTAAGTCATTTGATTTCATGTGCATTTGAATCATCAAATACAGAACTAAGAATTTTTTTAAACCGGGTTTAAACTTATCACAAATTAGTTTGAGCTATAATTTAGAATTAAGACACTTGAGCGACATTTAGATATCATAACAAAGTGCAAAATGAGATAGATGATTGTCTTTCTGCATCGGTTGTATTTTGTAACTGCACATTGTATAACGGTAGGCATGCCTGCAAGGTTTTAAGCAACCGACTACAAACATAAGAATAACAAATCTCGCTGTGGTTAACGAATTTAGAAAAAGAGAAATGGTCCTCTAGGCATCCAGATCATGCACTGAAAACTTCATGCTCGCTCGTTTGTTCGCATTGTTTACACAACTATGAAGTGGTAAATTTCAAGTCGCCTAATAAATATGAAAGACGAATTATTCATTCTGTCAAGAGAGTGGGCTAAAGAAACTTATTCCCTTGCTCATTAAGGTCATATGTCTAGCATCTTTTAGCAAAGACATGTTAACACGGGTAGAAGTCCGTGTCTGAAAAACGTCGACTGCTTAACCTTCCTATTTCACTCCAAGAACGAAGGCCTCGATCCAGTCTTACGCGGCTTCTCTCCCGTTCGTGTTGTCAAGAACGTCTGGTGCTTAAGCTCTCTATTATCATGGTGTAGACAAAAGATCCTTGTTGGTTCATGGGCAGGCCTGGCCACGATATTTTGTTGACCAAATTTTCAACGGACGAAATAGTATTTCCTTTGACGAAAGCAGGATGAAAATGATACAAATTTGGTAATCATTTCAATAATTTAAATCTGTGAGGTCAGATCTGTTATTTCCTGTAGAATTGAAAAGCGCGCATTACTGCGTTGGAATATTGATTGAATACCATAATTAATGAGGCAAGGAAAGAAGCAGAGAGATTTCAAGAGACTTGAGCAATCTATTGTTTTCGGGTAATCAGTGGGACGAATTAGCACGAATCACGTATTAGCAGCTGTTGCTGTTATGATTAAAAACGCCATGAAGAGTTGTTAAGGTGCTCAGTTTCAGATGGTACCTTGTGGTGTCAACATGTTTATCCAAATTGTGCAACTAGCTCAAGTATTCGCAGCTTACAGCATGTTAGTGCTGGTTTTTTCAATTGGCTCTTTACTTAAGTCTTTCCCATCCTTTCGGAAAAGCATCATGAGAGCCTTCGAAATTATTACTGAAGTAAAGTTACCGGTGACTTCATATTGAGACTCTTTGTTCTCCGATCAAATGTTCCAGAACGTGTGGCATAGCGTGGCTTTGGATATGAACAAGAAGACCAAGCAAGGAGGCGACGCTCCAAACAGTCCAGTAGTGACATCGTCCGGAAAATATTGTTTTCCATTATTGGAGGTGGCCAAAGCTGGACGTCCCCTTGTTTTGAACTTTGGCAGTTGTACCTGTCCTATCATGAGCCAGTTGAACTACTTTCAAGAAATGGTTGACCAATTCAAGCACATCGCTGATTTTTGTGTTGTTTACATCGAGGAGGCTCACCCTTCGGATGGATGGGCTTTAAAGGTAAGATGGCTTTTCCGCTTTTTAGTATTCGTCAATTTAGAAGGGAAACAGACTCCCTTTTTTGTTCTCTTGGTACATATTTTGCCACAATCTAAAAATCCTCCCACAACAAAAATGCACCCGAATTATCAATCATCTAGATGGCGGGGGAAAAAGAGAGTGACCAAGCGCATCTTTCTCCATAGCTGCAATAATTTCGCTGAGGACTAAGCTTTTTAGGCCTGGCCTATTGCCAAATATATAAAGACTGAAAGATGATACTTTTAAAGTTTTCTTCAGTAAATTTATTTAATAATTATCCTTGTAGAAAAACTACAACATCAGAACACACAGAACGCAAGCCGAAAGATGTAAAGCTGCCCGTGAATTGACGCGAAAAATTCCAGAATGTCAAGTGGTGGTAGATACTATGCTTGACGCGGCAAATATTGCTTATGGCGCTCTTCCAATCCGGTTTCGCGTCATTCAGGACAGAAAGGTTCTTTATGAAGGTGGACCTGGACCAATGGGTTACAACATAAGTGAAGTAAAGACTTGGCTGGAAAATTAACTAGCCGAGAAGTGATTATGAGACAGTTGATGGTGGGTAAAGGTTGTTAGTCCGTACATCAAATCCCAATTCAGTGAAAAATTCAAGGAGACAATATCCGCTTCAATTTTGATGTCAAGAAGAACTTCTCTGAGGAGAGCGTCATAGAAAAACGGTTTTGTGAGAACATTACTACTGTGAATGGTACAGATTAGTCGCGAAACAGTGCTGCAATCATTCACTGAAATCAAAAGGACATGATTTTCGGCTCAGTTGCCAAATATTATCACTTGAGACACTCTTATCTGATTTTTTTAGATCGAAGAACAGAAAATACGGAAAATTATACCAAACACATAGTACAGATTTTTAGATTAAAATCCAACTGAAACGATAGGTATATTTGTATAGGTAATCACGTGATTTCGAGTGCAATTTAGAATAAATAAGCCTCCCGGTTAGCTCAATGAATAGAGCGCTGGACTGTTGTGCGGGAGGTCGAGGGTTCGAGCCCCGGCCGGACCAACACTCAGGGTCTTAAAATAATTGAGAAGAATTTTCTGCCTTTCTATAACATCAAGAAATGGTTAGATATTCTAGTCTTCTCGGATAGGGACGAACAAATGGAGGTCCCGTCTCCTGCAGGGTTGGGGTAGGAGACGTTAATTTCCCACACACGAGATTACTGTGTGATGGATGTCCTCCACTGGGGTGGGATGGGTGGGATATTGGGCGCACTTAATTTGGAGCCTCGCTCTGTTGTGCGACCCATCACCATACTCTGGTGAAAGTGATTAAATAAATAAATAAGTAAATTTTTTCAAAGACTAACAAAATTGCATGAGCCCGTAGGGCGAGTGCAATTTGTGGTCTTTGAAAAAATTTACAACTGCGTATGATTCCAAATTGCACGAGAAAAATCAAGCGATTATGTATTAATAATATACGTGAAAAAATACGAGGTAGCTCATCATAATTATGCAGAAGAAAAGCGCACTCATCGCGTGCAAAAATAATTTATTCAAACCCTGCAAGTGACATTGACCTTGACATTGACCTTCACATTGACCAATCATTCTGACCAAGCAGAATGTCTGGTTTGTTACTTTCTTTGCACTGAATGAACCCTCTTCTGCACTGAATTAACTCTCTTCTGGACTGAATTACCTGAAAACTGCATTTTCAGGTAATGCAGGAGGCTTTATGTTTTCCCTGACGTGATGCTGACGTAAATGGCCACGTGATTTTTGTCCCAATCCCTCTCCATAATAAGTCCAGCGCTCCCATAAACAAACCTTTAGCGAAGTGTTTTCTTGCCGCGAACTTGGATTGCCCACGTAAAATGTCTCGAAGTCAAATTCTGTTCTATTAGGCCCTCTAGGTTTTGTAAAAGCACATCAACATGTGAAGAACTGAGAGATAACTGTCGGTTCGAGAATATTTAACTTGAATATTTGTGTTTGTCTGTAAGTAAGTATGGTGAGGGGGGTGGACTGAGGAGTCATATGGGCCCCCTTCACTGTTCTCACCTCCCACCCCGACCCTTGGGTCTTGTCTCCCTCCCTTTATTGCTAAAACACAGCAATACCAAACTTTAAATATCTTCGAATTTTTGCAAATCCCTCTTGTTTCCGAATTTTTGTTTCCGGTCTTTTCCAAGTCCGTTTTCCAAACTTCCCCGATCCCTCTCCTGCTTGTGGTCACCACTGTTTAACGCACTTCATCAGGGCGCAGGAGAGAACGTTTGCTTGCGCATTTGTCTTGTATTTATTTTCCGCTGCATCATAGAAAGATTCCGAGAAGTCGAACTCACAGCCGAGAACGTTTTCTGAAGAATATATTTTTTTATCAACACTCGAACACAACAATTGGAATGATTTATTTAAGTCATATATTAAAAATCTTGCAACTTCCTTGTTCTTCGTTTTATAATTTCTTTCCATTTTATTCCATCCGAGTTAAACATTTTTTATCATTTTATTATGCAAAGTTCATAAAGAACTATCTTTTAAAAAACTGCAACCATGACACATCTCTAAGATTTCATTTAAAAAGTGCCGCAAAGATTAAGTGTGTGGAGGAGTGTGTCAAGGTGCAATTAATCATGATGTACTCTCAAAATGATAACTTGTATAATTACACGACTCGGGCAGTCAGAGGGCCAATAACTAAAATCAACCAATCAAAATGCTCTATTGCCGGTCAATATTCTCTCAGTATTGGATCGGGCACTGTCCCGAATGGTCCCGAATGATACCGCACTTGTGTCCCTTTGAACTTCAGTCGTATAATAAATCTCTTATTAACCAAGCTTGCTCGGGAACGTACTGGAAGAATATCGGCCCTCGGTCTTTTTTGTACGGACCTCGCTGCGCTCGGTCCGTACTGTCAAGACCTCGGGCCGATATCCTCCCAGTACGGCCCTCGCGCTTGGTTAATAAGATATATGTATTCTCCAGGGCCCAGTTGTTCAAAGGCTGATTAGCGCTAACCCAAGGTTAAATTTTAATCCGGGACTCTTTGTCCCTTTGTTCAGAAACCTTTTTCAGATAATTTTCTCTATTCTTTGAAGGACATCCATGTCCAGTCATCAAACCCAGTAGCTCTAGAGAACTGTATTTGTCGGGAAGTGAGAGTTGCAAATAAGTGGTATCGCAGCAATGGAATGATTGTAAATGAGACAAAACACTAGGCTATAGTCTTGGGAAAAACAGGCCACTCCTTCTCTTTTCCATTAAAAGATTCTTTGGATATATTTGGAATAAATATTGACAATAGGTTGCGTTTGATAATTATATATCAACTATTTGTAAGAAGATAAATGGCCAGTTCAATATAATGCTAAGATTTCGTAAACTTATCTCTAAAGATACTCTACTAAGATTGTATAAGGCTTTTATTATGCCACATTTCAACTATTGTTCGTCTGTATTGCAGTTTTGTGGTGCGCGTAGTACTGAGAAGATAGATACTTAAAACAAGCGAATTCTTAGAGTTATCTTGCAGGATTATAATTCTCCCTATGACTCTCTACTTAGCAAAGTTAACTCTAAATCTCTGTATAAAAGACGCCTTCAGACTTTCTTAATTATATTGTACAAGAGCTTGTTTTTTAACTGCTATCCAGGCTATCTAAGGAATATGTTTAGTTTCCGGTCTGTATCCTATAATCTACGCGGAAATTATATTTTGTCTCTACCGTCTACAAAAACTACTACTTATGGTCTTCACTCCTTTTCATATATGGCTTCAAAACTATGGAACTCTCTTCCGGACTCTTTTAGAACGTCTGACTTTTCTGATTTCAAGCGCAAGATTCTACAGTATGACTCTTTCTCATAGTTAAATTTTAGAATGTTACAATTTTACATTTTACATTTTACATTTTAGTAGTATTTAGAATTATACTTGTAACTCGAAGATACTAGCTTATTCTTTAGCTACTCCAAATTCGAGATTAAATAAAGTGTATGTATGTATGTATGAGAATAATTGTAGTGAATTTTCTTTTAAAGCTTTCAGATCTTAAATGACATTTGACACTAACCCTGGGTTATCTTAACCCAGCTTTGAAACACCCAGCCCAGATCAAAAAAGAGACCGCAAAACGTATTCTGTTTACGTCGCAATTTGTTAATTATGTAATTTGGTAACTTCTCCTCCCCTATCATAGATGTCGAGTGCAAAAGAAAAATTCGTGTAATCGCTCTAGTGACTCCCATAAAAACCATGCTTAATGCCTGGTGATGTTCGAAAACTATACCTCTTTACATACTAGATAAGATAACAAAAAAACAAGAGATACATAAGGCGGCACATACCTATAAAGCTAATGAAGAGGAGTGTCCTGTCCTCCCTCCCCCCCCCCCCCGATAAACGATCAATATCAATGAAAATGTTGATTGAGTCAGGAGTCCCGTGCGTAGTTTCAGAAAGACGTCTCTATTGTTTCCGAGCCCTCACTCCGTGAAGAAGCTAGACTTTCGTGTTCACGCAAAAGAACCATTTCCAGCAAAACGTCGTCCTCCTCTTCTTCCTCCATGGTCGATATCTTCTTTAATTTAGTCTGTAAGTATGTTAATTTTCTGTTCAGTATAGATAAACCGTTTTTATTACTTAACAACCTGAAGTCATTGTCTTCGTCACTAGAATCATCCACGTACCATTTTTCGTCGGGAATCACTTTCGTAGAGAGCAGGTTAACCCCTAGAATTCCCTTCAACCGTCTCATTATAAATTCAACTAGTTCTGGTTCGGTTTCGGAATGGTCCAAATTTGTCACCCGGCTCCCGAACGCGGAGTTAATTATAGATACAAACATGTTAAGTAGGATGAGTTCCATGAGAATACTGAAGCAGAAAAACAGAGCCGGTCCGATTACTCGGTCAACCTGCTCTAAATCATGAAAGTATGATGCACCCAGGAGAGCATTTAACATCGCTTGAAATGCAGAAGGAAGAGAGATGAAGTCTCGTAAATGGGCACCAAACGAGATGTGAGCTAAAATGACAAACGGCATAAACCAGAAGACGAATTGTACCATGAATAGGAGCATGTCCTTTCGCATGTTGGAAAATGTTTGGTTTAGGAGTTTGATGTGGTTATTGTACCTCAACAAATAAAGAAACTTGAGGGTTGTAAGGAACACAACAAACGAAATCATGCACGTATCAATTTCGCTCCACATTAGAAGCAATGAGAAACTGACAAAAACAAATGGATTTTCGCTGAGATCTTTCATGGTGGTGTTGATATTCACCGTCTTGACAAAATACAACCCAATAGAAACTAGAGCAAAGCATACTTGTAGCAGATCCACCAAATTCCAAAACTTTTTGAAAAATCCTATCTTCTGATGGTATAATCTTTTGATCACCTTGTAAAGAAGGCACAGGATAACCAATACAATGATAAGCTCCGCGGCTATAGACACGTTGGCGAGCTCTCCTATATATCTATAAACTCGAATGGTATTAATTCGACGAAAGGTTACCACTCTCCCGGTTGGCATGACCTCCATCAGAAGTGAGATGACGCTAAACAGATTCACTTGGGCGTTGTAAACAGTCAACTCGACGAAAACGGCGCGAGAGCGACGATCAACCCAGTTGTGCGCGTAAAGTTCTTCAGTTACTTCTATCGCTTTATCTCGGTAGTAACCAAGCTCCGCCACATACCCACCCCCTGAGTATAAGGCTGTTTCACCCCACAGTGGAACTCCTTTCAACTGCATTGTTGTCTGATACCGCCAAGGTCTGGGGCACATGTCATAAGAAATGTTTTCAATAGGTACATTTGAAGAAAGCGGCACCCATTCTGGTTGATAGATGCCTGTGTCTTCGTTTTCCATCGCATACAATCCATAACAGCTTAAGCCAAGTTTTTCATTCACTGGGATGTAGCCGTTACATGTATCTGCAGTTTGTGTAAAATTAATAGAAGCACAATTGATTAACTAAAATCATTGATCTTATAGGCGGATTCATGCTGACGTCATTGTTTACATTTTTGCTTATTTGCATACGGCTTTGCGTAAAGAAGGAGGCATGTTAGATACAAATTGACTTCAGGCAGCTAAAGAGCTAGAAAATTTTAGTACATAGTGAAAGTTTTAGCTCTTTGGGTGTAATTTTCAAGGAGAAATAGTCCATCAAAAACTGCAAAATTTCTGGGTGGCAAAAGCGCTAACGAGCTCATACATTCTATGTAAAATTTTGAGTTTTTAAACCCGTGTAGCACAAAAAGTATTCAATGCATCAGGCTCGTATTCATTGGCCGAGTTAATCGTACTTTGACCTTTCGATATTCAGAACTGATTTCTTTTTAGCTCCATCAGAAACTGAATTGCTTATGCGAATGAGGCAAATATTGTAAACAAGGATTCCCCTATTCCTTACGTGTGGAGGCGATTGAAATGCATTATTGTCCCACAAGTCCAGTTTCAATCATCGTGGATCTAGATTAAAGGCCACCGAAATAACTGATTCATCCAAAACGGCCGTAAAAATTAAAATTACTTCTAATATCGTTTGTAGAAACTTAGAGTATTGATAATTTACTCAGATCTAAAAAAAAAACAAATTACGCTTCCAATAGCCTATTTCACACCAAAGGTAGATACTACGAGCGGAAGTATACGTTTAAATTCGCTTTCCCCAGTACTGGAACCTCGTCAACTTCAATAAAAAAAAAAACAGTTTCAGCCTATAAACGGTTTGTTTTCATTATCGAGGTTGATAAAGCGGGTCACTGATGGACTAAATACGAATGGAAATAGTGAGCGTGAATTACTCAGGCATGCCGTTGGGCATATGAGCGGCGTATAGAAAGAGAGAAAAGCAGACCAGTACAGGGGCGGATCCAGGAATTTTTGATTGAGAGGGTCCAAACTTTGGTTCAGAAAGGACTGTTGGACTCTTTTGAGGCAAGTTACTTCTCCCCAACACCCCCCACACCCCCTCCCACCAGTCGCGGTTGCGCGTTATAATTCCTTGGCTGCTTACCGTTTACTTGGATTCATTAATCAAAAAATCAGCCAGTTAAAAAGTGATATACGATCCTGTGGATGTAAGAATTTCATTCTCAAAGTTGTAAGCGTCGGGTCTGATAGGGGGGGTCCGGACTCCCCGGACCCTCCCCCTGGATCCGCAACTGCAGTAGGTAGATGAACAGACAGAGAGAGAGATAGGGCGACAGGACATGTAAAAGACGCCTCACCATTCAAAATTCGCAGTTGCCTCAGACGCGCCATTCCCACAAGAGTTGAAGTCCTATCAGCCACAAATCCTTTTTCTGAATCCGCAGGGACCACACCATTGTACCATACGCCAACGAAAATTTGTGGAATGAACGCATATCTAAGCCAGAATAGAACTTCGGAAAAGTGTCGAGTCTAAGGAAAAATGTGACAGCAGTAATCATTTTTACCGAGCAGCAAGTTCGCTGAATGACGAAAAATATCATTACACAAATTGGCCTTGTTTTCTCGAAACATACTAGATTAACTTAGATATCAGAGTTTATTAAAAACTGGATCATTGGATAATACAATTCAGGACTTTTTATTGGCTTAGCCATTATGGCATATGAGCCAATATACCATAATCTAATATCTGTACATTGTAACATCAGGTTTCTTCTTACAAAATAAAGTCGAGAAGATTTGTCTAATATCTTGGGCGCGTTTTTTTTTAATAAAACGATTATCCTTTTTTTCATCATCATGTTGCCGCATAAGGGCTCCAATCTACATTTGCTACCAATTACAAGAAATTCACTTTTCAAAATGTCACAACTGGACATAGATTAAATCAGCTCTCACCCTTAGCCAACTTTTTAATCGTCTTTAGTCTACAATGTTCAAGTAGTTCTCATCCGATTATTTTGAATGGAGCTTGCTCCTTAACGGAGCTGTTAGATATGAATGATTCGAGTCAATCCACTCACCGTTACAGAGAAGTCATTCTCCAGGTGCTTGGTATACTCATAGGCGATTGGGTCCCGGTGTACGTATGCCACCATAAGCAGCAGCAGCAGAAACAGAGAGTAAAAAAATATATCAGTCATGACTTCGGAAGACTTGATTTCTTTCATCCTTTTTATTTTCGCCTTTTCCAGTATATCTCTCTGCAATGGCTTAGAATTATCCCATGGTATACTATCCTCAGATTGAGCTTCAATTAAGCGACATTTTTCACCGCTGTTATTTACCTTGTCTTTTTTCCTCTTAAAATGTTGGCGCTTCTCTTTTTGCTCAATGGTAAATTTGACGACAAAGGCGATAACGGCCGAAAGTAAGGCCACTTTAACTGGCTGAGAGATGGAAGCATCTTGAATAAAAGACACGAAAAACGATAGGAGCCACTGCTGAGATCTTTCCCTTCCCCACTGAAGAGAGTACGACAGGGTGAAGAAAGCTGATATCAACACTGATACGAAACACAATACCCAGGCAAGGTAGTACAAACACGTGTACAAACTTTTCCTTCTCTTCTCTCGGGAAGTTTCAGGGTCAACATTCTTTGGGTCGAACACACTCTCACTGACTGTTAGCCTATCTGCGGATGCTGACTTATGAGTAGAAATGCTGATTGTACTATTTGCTTCATATGTCATGGGAAAGTATTTTTCTGACCACAGATTTACGCGGCGACCAAAGCAACCAGGGAGTGTTATTGGTTTTCTTTTGAATAAAGCACTTTTCTCTCTTTCAGTCTCTCCTAAATTGGACATTGACGCAGTAGATGATTTGCGAAACAGTTGTGTAATAGCCAAGTTTATAGGGAAGATGATTAAACTGCTCTGTATTCCAATCATTAGTTGACGCATGGTAACCTTAATAGGACCGACATAGAATACCGCAGAAGTGTCAACTTTGTCGCCACCGTAAAACATAGCGTTTGTGATCATGGTACAGAACAAAATCGACAGACAACAGGAGGCACGCTGCACACGAGAAAAACTGCTCTGAGGTGGCTTGGCGGCCACTGAAATCCATAAATGTTCGTCGTAGAGGCCATCTGCACTGTGAGACAAAAATAAGTACCTGTAATTCGCCATTTCAGTGATGTTTGCAACGTACATCACTTTTTCCGTTCTCCCGTCGCCACTTTCAACAGCCAACCAATCTCTGCACATAAAGGTCCATTTTTCGTCCTTCAAAACGTCTCGTATAGCCACGTGATCAAGATACCAGGAGGGATTATTTCCTGAATTATCATGCCATATATGCAGATAAAGCAGTTGACCCAGCGAGCTTGGCAGAGAAATGATAACAGTAACGACTGTCCCTCTTTTAAATTTCAGTTTAGTGAGCTTGCTCAGTGGAAGGGTGTCGCTGGACCCATTTTCTCCCACAAAGAGGAAGGCAACATTGGCTGTAGTACCTGAATTCCTTCCTTTGTTTGTAGATATAGTGACTTCGTACACATAAGGGTTTGATGACTTCCCAATGACCAACGTACCTCCCTGCAACGACAATTCAAAAACCTCTGAACAATTAGTGGAGAAACAATGTAGTGAAACCTTGTCATTTGATTCTTTCTTTCCAGTAGAGTCCACGTAAAAAGTGCCCTAATCCGTGGTAATTTATAAAGTTCTCCTATCTAAACATCAAAGATATTCACAATGAAGTCTTCAATACTGCTTTTAATGATGATTATGCTAATCATGTAGGTTACTACCAGCAACAGCTTCTCCCGTTAGTAACAATTAACAAATGGTAAACACCACAGCGTACACTATTGAGTTATGGATGCACGCGGGAGGTTGCTAAGCACGAAAGAGGCTTAAGAGTCGCTTGAGGCGATAGCTGAGAGCGACTCTAGCTTCTTGAGTGCTTAGCAAACCTCCCAAGTGCATCCATAACTCAATAGTGTACGCTGTGGTGTTTACCATTTGTTTTATAACAAATGACAATTTTATTTAGCAATAATTTCCATAAAATCCTCTACAATACAAAATACTAACAGCGTAAAAAACGATCCAAAATAACTCACTTTCGGCTCACATCTACTCCTTTTTTTTTGTCAAAGCCTCTGGAAAACTTTAAATAACGGAGTCAAATCTGAACAGATTCAAAGTCTAATAATGTGATAAGTAAAAGCATATCTAAAACTATACATATATTTGTTTTATAACATAACATTGATACATTGTAGCTAAATAGTTCCCTTTTATTTAACAAATCTTACACGACCAGAAAAAACAAGCGCGCGCGTAAAAATAATCTTTGCATTTGCTTACGTCAGCAGCGTACACCCATGAGCAAATGGGGGACGCTAAAATTGGCCAATCACAGCGCGCTCTTTATTTTGGTTATGTTATAAATCCAGTTAAGGAAGAGTTGGTTACTCCTTACCTGTGAAGAGTGATCCTTTATGTCAGCCCTCCGTGCCCATACAATAACGAGCAGATACAACAAGAATACGCTGATTATTGAAGCCAATACAGCAATGTTGTTATGGATGTCAGCGAAAGCAATCCAAACTTTATCGAAGTCGATAGGATTTGGTTTTACGAGAAAACCTCCACCGAAGGATGTCAAATGCTTGCAGCGACAGGTCATGGTTCGTGACAAAGTCCGCCGTCGGCCAGTCTGAGAAATAAAGTCACAGGCTTGGCTTGTTACACCAGTCTTTGTTTGTGGTTGATTGATGGTTAAAGTGCACCTAACCCCAAAATTTCTTTTTTTCGCTTAACAAAATAAGCGTATTTTTTGGAGTATTTCTGTGCAAAAATGTTTTTATTTGCTCAAATCTTCAATTTTCTGTGCCCAGTCAAAATACGGAAAATTGGCCGCCATCTTGCCCCACGACCGAGTTTAAAGAGGAATGGCTCTACCGGGTAATGTGACGTCAAATCGAGAACACGAAAGTCTGCATTTCACACATTTTCACTTGTTTGGGAAGGTTGTAGTCGATATTGTCCGAAAATATGCCGACTAAGTGTGTTGTCAAGGATGTAGCAACGTGCGAAATTTGCAAGAGGGTATCGCGCATCATACATTCCTCATACAATACACCTAGTCGGCATATTTCGGACAATATCGACGACAACCTTCCCAAACAAGTGAAAATGTGTGAAATGCAGACTTTCGTGTTCTCGATTTGACGTCACATTACCCGCTAGAGCCATTCCTCTTTAAACTCGGTCGTGGGGCAAGATGGCGGCCGATTTTCTGTACTTTCACTGGGCACAGAAAATTAAAGATTTGAGCAAATTAAAAAATTTTTGCACAGAAATACTCCAAATAATAAGCTTATTGCGTTAAGCGAAAACAATTTTTGGTTTTAGGTGCACTTTAAATATTTTTTTGAAAGAATCATCAGTTCGTCATTTCATCAATGAACCACATTAGATGCTATTAGAAAACAAATTATAGAAATCCCATATTTTGAAGAAGTTTGCCGTTGTAATGCAATTACTACAAACAATTTGAAATGATCTTTTTAAATGCAGTCAGTCGGTGGGATCTTTCTTGCATGAAGGTATATTGCTCCAGCCATCAAGATTCTTCTCTCAAATACACAGAAGTCGACTGCTGGAAAACCCCAACCAATTTCTCTTTTCAGAAATGTTTCAAAACATTTTTCAAAGCATTTCATGACATCGACAAAAGTTTATTAGCGGCTCCGACCACAAAAAGTGTATTCCTTACCCTACATCCACCGCCTGAAAACTGGTTGCCATCAGGATTCCAAAAACTGCAGCCCAGACCAAACTGTTCCATCGAGTAGTTACTGTGCTTGGACTCATCGTAACTTTGCTGTCCCGAAACAAACTTTCCATTTGAGGGAAGAGCGGTTGGGGGATCCTTGTACTGGATACAATCGGAAACACCTCGTTTCGACCTTCGTCCAGCTCCACAATCTCTCCTTTGTCTGTTATGAGAGCCAGGTTTATTTTCAGTCAGCCCTCCATATTTCACGCCGATGTAATACGTACCAATTTTCGTCAAGTAGGTACTCGGTAAGAAAAGGCTGTAAGGATTATCAGTGCAGTTGTTGTTTTCAGTGAGAAATGTGTCTTTAATGGAGCAGCTTGAGAAGTTTGGTAATTTTATCTGCAAATCGTAGTCCAAGATTGTTGGCTTCTCTCCATGCTTAACTAATATAGTCAGCTGTTCTTGATTCTCTAAAGGCGTTATGTAGAATTCGATGGCTTCATTGGTTTCCTCGATTTCAAACGTGTGATACTGTATACTTTCGTTGTCTGTTTGCTTATAGAAGATATCTTGGTTTGCCTCAGGCACCGTCGGTTCGAAAGGAATCTGTAGGTCGATTTCTCCTGCTAAATCGAGTATATCTATAACTTGACGCGCCCCTTTGATTTCTTTAATCTTGACGTCTAAAATAGCGGTGGTCACCAATTGGCTGGACTTGTCCCAGGTATATGGGTTCTTCGGAAGGTAAAGCAGCTGGCAAAGAAAAACAATTTCCAAGTAAGGTATTTCAGTCGACTTCATTATGCAATGGACGAGTTCAAGTCAATATTATGTTTTCAATTCATCCCTACTGATGGACACAAGTGGGTCGAAAGATTGACTCCTGCGATGTCAAAATTGACCTTCATCTAAGTAGAAGACCAAGCAACGAAACGTGTTTGATTTCTTTAGGAGAAAAAGTCTATCTGACGTTCTTTATTATCAAAGTACGATCAATCTAGGGGTTTTGTCTCCCGATATAAGCAGTATTTCTAATTAAATTCTTCCTAAGTCACATTTCGATTCAAGGTACCTTGTCTTTCGAGAATACAGTTATTTTAGTCTTGTTGCCAGAACATTTTTGTGGAGAACGAATGGAGACAGCCTGGGATATTCCCCGTGGACGAATTTCGAGGCAGGGAAGTGGGTATTCGAATATCATCAGCTCTGTGAGATATTTTGCTTTGTTATGAATGGCAGAATGTGACGCCAAACACGGTGGAACAGATGAATATGTTAAAACTAAGCATACCTGGACATCAACTGTTTTATTGCCAATTAGACCTTGCAAATCTGGGAAATTCACGCTTGCATTTCCTGCACCTATCGGATGATCTGTAAGCGCAGCTACCTTGGCTCTTCTGCAGGTTAATATGGCCGACTTTGTTTGAATTTCAATGTCCTCCTGGCCTGGTAACAGTTTGTTAGAAATAGCCTCGGCGACCTTCTCAAAAGCGTCAATGTTTTCGTAAGCTATTGTTTTACTCTGGTAGAATATCACAAAAACAGTTTAAGCTCAGTTAGCATTGTTTAGTTATCTGAAAGTTATCAAAGAAGTGCCGACACATTGTTATACATAGGTTCTGATGGAAATTCTAACCCAAGTGTGGAGTAGCTGCATACTTTGTTGTTTCCAACATAGCCCTTGTTCTTGATTCATTCAGAAGAGAAAGGTTTCTCCTCACAATAAGTTCATTTTATACAATTTTAGTTAATTCAAAGACTTCCTTACTTTCATTACGATTGATAGCTAGCAGAGTTTAAACTATTTACCTGATATGGGCTACTGGCCAAAACCTAATTATACCTTATTCTGGTCGAGTTCACCCGTGATACCCATCCGCCTGAAATCTGCACTATAAGAAGCTGACATCAAGATGTTGAATACTGCACTCACAAGAGTTACTGCTCCCTCTCTAACCACAGACACTCCAACGTCCTCTTGAGACTTGTTCAACAGAAGATTTATCATGCTTGAAATCTTGTTTGTTGCTATTTCCTTAATAAAGGTGACGCGTCATGGCAACATTAAAAAGAAGTAAATTAGCGACAATACTGAAGTACTCACTTGCGAAAAGTGATCGACATGGTAGAGTTTGTCCTCGAGAGGATTGTTGTCATGGTGACAGAGAGTGACGTTTTGACAACTTGAGTACAAGTTAGCAACAGGATGAAGGTAAGATCGCATTGTCAGATGAGCTTTACAAATTCAGTTTGTTGAAGGTGACCAGACAATTTTATCTTGCAGTTATTAGTTGTGACTAAAATTGAATTTAAAAGAAGCTAAGCAAATACTGCGTGTTTGTATGTTTGTACCTGAGCTGTTGAGTTGACATGCTTCTTTACTTCTGCTGCTGCTGCTATCATTGTTGAAACCTGATTGATATCTGTCATTGTTGATATTGGGATCCGAGAAATCTTTTGCATGATGCTAAAACGAACCTGCATAGAATTTACCCTAATTGTCAGTAAGAATTCTCAGTTTAAAGATTTACCTCACTACAAAAGCTTCTGTCTCGAGCTTTTTCTACTCTCAAAAAATAGTTAGTGAGACTGAAGTGCATAATTGGACCAGTAAGTTTTCTTCAAAAAGTTGAACTCACCTCGGTTTGAATTTCAGGAGAGCTCCTGTTACTGCCTTGGTGTGTTGCTTCATAATTAAGGTTGGACAGAACACCGCTGCCCAGCCCAAAGAATGAATCAATGTCACCGGTATTGAGGTAGAAATTGAGTTTGCTGTTATCCTTCAAAACCAGTTCATCAAGCTCCAATGGGGCAATTACACGAGGAAGTACCTAAAAATAGATTTATCTGAGGCTGTCATAACAAATTGTAAAAATCAGTTTATCGAAAAAGAAAATCATGGTTCTTTAGGATTAAGCGTCTGTTTACTTGCCATTGGCCCATCAGGTATTCACTCACGGAAGTTAAGTTCTTATAAAGATGCCAGCGAAAACAACTTAACATTATCACATTTGTTTTAACTTTTTTAACGGGTAAAGCTAACATGCTCCCTTGATCGTTGATGAACCCTGAGAACTAAAAAGGCTTAAAAGTACTTTCCATAACCGGTCGAATCAGCTCTAACGAGTAAAAAAAAGACGTTACCTTAATAAGCTTTTGGGTATCCATACGCGCACCAAGGGAATCGATTACACTGAAAAGTATCTTTAAACGGAAGTTGTCATTTGGGTCTCCCGGAGCCAGTTTGACCAAAAATCGTTCTTCCTCAGCTCTGAAGAGCACAGGCTTCAGCTGTGTGTACGGATCATAATAGGAAAACACGTAAAGAAGAGGCACGTTCTTGGTCTGCCACCCTGCACATTTAAATGTAAACATGGTTTGATACGCTTTGCCTGTGGCAGGACTCACAGAACAATTTCCTCCATATGGTGGACGACCTGTTATAAAGCTGTATTCTGAGAAGCTTTCGTGGTGGAGCCATCTATACCACAGTCGCACTACATATGACACCTCGGGGTGTAGAACATCAGCTTTCAACGCAAGATTCTTTGAACTTGTGTTGGATAAGGCGATGCTCTCTAGATCAGCGACTCTGTTCCACTTTTTACCATTCGTTTCATTCACACTTCTGTAGAAGAGATCCCAAGAATACAGCCCCAATTTCCCTTTTTCACAAGTTCCAAAGACACAACGACTACTCACGGACAGAATATCAGTTGTAATAACAAGATCTTTGCAGTTCACCTCACACCTAAAATAAAACATTCACTGACGTTATTATATTTGCGCAGAGAGGTTAGCAAGAATAAAACGTTACCTAACATTTCTTGTATGAGAGACTCCTTTGATTGGATCAATGAGAAAAATGTAACATACCTTATATGGAAGTGAGGTATCTCGTCGTCTACAACTTGGATAACTGTCGCCTTTGTAGCTTCTCTATTTCCCGATGACAAAACTAACTTAACCAAGTAAAGTCCGTTCTGGATTATCTTCCTTTGAGGAAGAATTATTTCTGATGAATTGGCTATCACTGTTCCATTTTCCTCAAAGCAGCCATGTGGCAAAGGGGACTCACTAAGAGCATTCTTAAAAGTAGACAGGGGCATCTCTAAATAGCTGAAGGTTCTCAATCTGTCAGTAATATTGTAACAATACCATTTAAATGTCAAGGCGCCGCTATCCGGAGTGTCGGGATCCAAGGAACCAGTTGCATTGATAAACACTGGTTGTGAATAACTCCTTCTGCTGGCAGAGCCATCTTGGATGTCGGCAAACAATTCCGAGGTAGTGATCTTCAAATATCCCTCTGCAGTGCCCGTAATGTCAAACGCGTTCTGTAAGGTCAGCGTTAACCTGATGCAATATAATCCATATTCCAATTCATTTGAAAGTATTACGAGGTCAGACCTTTCCGTTACTTTAGTAGTTTGGAGAACAAAGCCCTTATCTGTGATATTTTTTAATATTTTCCACTGAAGGACCGCGCCTGTTGCTCTTTTGCAATCGATTCGGTATCGTGAGCCAACGATGAATTCCTTGGAGCGTGTAATCACCGTTGGTGAAAGCTGATAACTGGCAACGTTTTGCAGAATGACCTGCGGTTGAAGGCAGGGCAAGTCCGTGATAATTACAAGGGTTTGAACTGACTCCGAGTTAAAATCATTTTTTCCACTCCAAGTTACGTTATAAGTTGCAGCCTTAGTGTACGTGAAGTTGTATTTTAAGGAAGGATAAGGAAACAATGGAATTACAGTCGTATCCTCGTGTTCCACTGTTGTGCAGTTTAGCGATCCAAACACAACTCTCCGACTGTTTCCAAGATTCAGCGTAAAACAGGAAGGATAGCCAGTTTCACTCGCTGAAAGCGTCAGCGTCAAGGTTCTGTTGACCATTACCGGACCGTTTTGACCTATATCTAGCTCAAGTGAACGAGGCACAACCTTGGTTATAACTTTGGCACTGCTGGAGTTGATGGTGTTGTTGCAAAGGAATTGAACCGTGTATTCCCCATAAGATGTTAAGTTGTAACTTAAAAAGGATGTCAGATTGAAATAAGTGAAAAATAGAATGGGCTGGTTACTGACCCCAAGATCCAACCAGCATTGGAATGCCGTTCCTTTCTGGACGCCAAAACTGCACGAGGTTAAGTCAGACAAGCCCACAGTTTTGTTACAGTTTACGTAAGCTCCACTCATCGGCACAAGCTCCAAAACGTCTAGTTTCCGTAGAACACTTATGCTACTGACATTGTTGTGAGCCGTAATGTTGACGTTAAAAGATCCACTTACACCAAAGGAGTAATCAACGGTTCTCTCTGATGAAATAGCCCCGTTTCCATCTCCCATATTGAATAAAAATTTTGGCCGAGTTCCATTCGTAACGTTGATGTGGAAGACAATTCGGTCATGTTGAAAACAAGAAGGGTATCTAGTCTGGCACTCCATCGCAACGTTAAATCCGTGAATGGCAACTTCACTTACAATTAAAGCTGAAGCGTTAGCGTGGCTAACTTTATTTGAGGCATAAAAAAAACCATTGCATGCTCCAACTTTGTCGAAGACACATGTTACCAAGCTGCTTAAGTGACTTGGCCCGTTCAACCAAGTTGCAAGAAGAGGAAGTTCACAATCATAAAATGACGCATTCACCGAAACGTTCGTTCCCTGTTCTATAGAAAAAAGAAATCTTGCATTGTGACCCACACTCACAAAATAAACCACTTTATCTGCCTTAAATCCCCTCACCGAATCTTGTACAATAACCTGGTGCGTCAATGTTAAGGAGCTCACCTTGTTCCTCGCGTGCGCATGAGCTATAAAGACGCCAGCTTTGGGATAGGAATAGTTTGTTTCAAGGAATGTGGAGCTAAGAAATTCTCCATTTCCAAAGGAAAACAAAATGAGAGGCTTTTTTAAGGACACAACTTCCAATGAAACATTAAAATAGGATGACACATTCGTTGCGACTGTTTTTGGCGCCGTGAAATTTAATCCTGAGAGCTTAACTTGAACGTAAACCATTTTTGAAATCGTCTGGCTACTGAAGTAGTTAAAGGCGTACACTTTAACCCAGAATTCACCCTCAAAAGTGTAATTGTGCCAGTTTGTAAGAGAAAATGGAGTGCTCGCGTTTGCCATAATATAACTGGACACGGTCTCGTTAGTACTGTTGTCTCCCCAGTTGATGACTCCAGTAGAATTCGTTCCCAGTCTCAATTTCCATTGAAAGAAAAAATATTGACCTAAAACCACTGAAAATTTATCGCTGGTAAACGACAATCCATCGACTGAAAGAGAAAGAATATATATTAATAATAATAATAATAATAACGGTTTATTCACAGTATATCCACATAAAAAGGTGTGGCTCTTCATCTGTGAAGGCCTACGATACTAAAATTTAATATTAAAACTAATTTATAATGACTAAAATTGTAATAAAAACTATACATTAAAGTAAATATGCAGAATATATTGGTTGGTGGTGGTGGTTGTTTCTATATCTTTACAAGGAAGACAAAGCGCGCGCCTTCAAGAACGCCTTGCAGAGCCTGCAGTATTCTTTAAAATCTGTGCAATTCCTTTTATTTGCTAGCAATTCGTTAAAAATCATGGCTGCTGAATGCTGAAAGGTGCCTTGTACAAATGGAACATAAAGCCTTGGAGCAACACTGGAACGAAGATGCCTGACGGGTTTAACGACTTTCAAATTTAAATGGGAGGGCCAGTTATCAGAATACAGTGCTTTAAAAATAGTCTTTAGTAGCGAGTAGTCCCTTAGCTCCAGGATAGGTAGCCAGCCAATATCCAAAATGGTAGATATACTGTTTACATATTTATAAGTGATGAAACGAGCCATAGCGAACTGGAGCCTATATCTTGATCAGGAGCAAACTAGACGTTGGTATTTAAGTACTTGACGGCTGTAAGTGAAGATGCAAAAGGAGCGATGCTAAATTGGAAAATATTGTGAAAGTTAGTAAAACAGAAAGTAATTTCCTAAACGTACCTCAAGTTTCTTGCAGTTTGATATTTAGTATAACAAGAAGAACATTAATTTTTCCCTTCACTTACCCGGGCATGGGAAGTTACAAGGTACAATCTGCTCAATCAAAGGACAATGGGCTCCCCTATTCTTAGAAACAGGACTGAGACATGGCTTTATTCTTCTCCTGACAGGTGTGTGACCACATTCTGTGCAATTACTCCAAGCAGACCATTCTGTGTCCAAACCTCCATATGCTGCAGTTGATTCAAAGGAAAAAAGGAGATAGAGAACGAAATTTAAAAGTTATCCTCGATTGCATTATTGTTATAGCTTATTATACGCTCTGATTGGTCTAAGAAACTTACGCAACCATCTCAACCGAGTAGATAAGTGAGTCTGCCAACGAGAAAAGTTACTCACACAACCAGAGCGTATCTCAGTTTCCACATAGTTGAGTAACGAGAATCATTGCGTTTACGATTTTAGGGGATGCTAATTTATCTCCAGTTATAACCCATCAGTGTTCTCGTTAGGATTCCTTGACATTTTCAGAACACTCATTTATCCTCTTCGGTGGAGAGAGGCTCCTTGAGAGCAAAATGTCTTGCCCAACAGCACAGTATAGCGACCTGACCAGAGCTTGAGCCCGCACATGCTGACCATCAGCGCGACGCATCTCCAATTCAGTACCCGGCTTCATTCCAGGGTAGTTTGCGTTAACATTATAGAATAGAACATATCTAATTTCTTGACGTACCTGTCTGGCAGCTGTAATACATTACAAATGTTAGGGAATATTCACAGGAACCTCCCAGCAGATATCTTTTATTCTTCACAACGCACGACTTTCTTCCATCGCAAAGGTTCTGAATGATTGTCATTGCGCTTTGATCATAATTGCAGTACCCATTATAATTCCACGAAACTGCATGCGTTATAATGACCATGTTGTCATAGCATCTAAGATTAGTTGGAGCCATTGCATAAGACTCAGACTGTTCCATTCTATAAACTATGGGAGTAAAAATAAACAGAATATAAAGAACGTAATATTTAGTCCAAAACGCCTATATATTTACGCAAATAAAGGCATTTTTCAGGAAAGATTTCAAACGAAAAATAGCCATTTTGTTATCCTCCTCCTCCTCCTCCTCATCCTCCGACAAACGCACCACGTGACCATCAACAGGATTAGTAACCTCGCCCTCTAAAGTACTACAAAAGGACAGGATTAGTAACCTCGCCCTCTGAAGTACTCAAAACGACAGGATTAGTAACCTCGCCCTCTAAAGTACTACAAAATAACAGGATTAGTAACCTCGCCCTCTGAAGTACTCAAAACGACAGGATTAGTAACCTCGCCTCTAAAGTACTACAAAACGACAGGATTAGTAACCTCGCCCTCTGAAGTACTCCAAAATGACACGATTAGTAACTTCGCCCTCTAAAGTACTACAAAACGACAGGATTAGTAACCTCGCCATCTGAAGTACTCCAAAACGACAGGATTAGTAACCTCGCCCTCTAAAGTACTACAAAACGACAGGATTAGTAACCTCGCCCTCTAAAGTACGACAAAACGAGAAACCGATACTATTGATAACTGTTGATGTGTCTATTTTATTGATTATAAGTAATTTACCTTGAAAGCCGGCTTACTTGTAGGAGGTAAGGATAACAACGTTAGCCAGCTTCCAAGTTATGTCTTGAAGAGCTCGTTTGTAAAAGACGCACGGCTAATAGCTACTTAAATAATGAATCTGTAAATCCTATTCGAGTTAAGGCTACGATTTGAAACCACTGATGCTCGAGTATGGGAAAATCCAAATACACATCTTCGTATGATCCTATTTTTTCGGGTGTAGACCTATCCTAACTAAATGTGTTCTAAAAACTGGTTCAAAATGCCACGTACTCTAAAATGAAGTAATCCCTTTATACTCTCCGTGACTCTTAATATAAATGATAGAACGCCAAAACTTTTCATTTATTTTGACCAAATACTGCAAATATGGCTCTCTATTTACTTACTACTGCACTTACTTGACTGGCATCTGTACGTTACATTCAGATATTTTTTTAACCCTGGACAAGAATCGTTAAATATGTCTGCTGAGGCTTCGAGGTAGCATTGGCTTCGTCCCTGACATCTTTTCATGACAGCAACCTTGCTACCGTTGTTTGATGGACAAATGCCGTTCCCATAGAAGACTGAACGTATCTCGATCACAGTGTAGTAATCTTTGTCCTTAGGACACACAATTGTGGTATTTTGTCCATCATCAAGGCTCACATTTTTATCTACAGATAAATAACATCTATGATTAGAACTATACAAGAACTTCAAGTCACAATAAAATTCTTTTCCCTATTTCTGTTAAGCAACGATAAAAGTCTCTCTCATCTTTATCATACAGGCATGAACCTTGTTTCAAATGACAGCCTTAGGGGCTGGAGTCCCTCTAATTTAGGATGTTCTTCAATGAAAGCTACGGATACCAAGGTCAGTGCAATTTTATGTCCAACATAAGCATATCGTTGGATATAAAACCATAATCTTAGTACTAGAATAAAGTAGTACAAAAGAAGCAATGTGACCATGAATGCTGAGACAATAACCCGTGAGAATCAGCCAATGGCAGTCCTTATACCTATTTTGACATGTAAGCATACCGCATACAAAAGTAAAGACATTTGATCAGCGGTAATCAATTGCTTTACAGTATCAACACAGCAGTCAAATGATTGCACTTGCGCACCTAGATGGATAATTTGCTTTTGTAAACATGGAAAATCTAAGTGAGACGTAGTTTTTCGCACTTTCTAAGGAAAGTTCGAAGTTTCTAAGGCCTAATACTAGAAACTTATACACATTATTATTCTAGACTTGTGCTAGTTTACTCTCGTACTTCTTTTACACTTTGCACGGCAGAGAGATGAAGTCGTCCTCCGAAAGCTTGGCCGCGCTAGTGGTAGATATTCTTCGTTGTGTCCATGGTGGAGTTACCGGTAAACACCGAGGGAAAGGATGAAAAAAGGGAAGTACCATAGCCACACAAGATATTTGTGACGATCGCAGGTCTATGTTTACAGCGGACAGTAGACTTTGCAGCAAGGGTAGAAGAAATGTTCTGTCATTTGCATTCATCACCGAAACGAAGCGTCCGCGATAAAAACAGTTGGGATATCAAATCCTTCTTTCATTTATCTTACGCATCAAAATAGTTAAGAATTTTATATTTTCTTCCCTACCTTAGGCTAGCCACGTGTTCGTAAATCCCTCTCATCATTTTCAAGCCTTGTGCATGCGCACTGTTTGACCGCTGTGTTTATAGCATTCCTTACTAAGGAGCTTAGGTTAGGCCACCTTCCTTCCTGCTGGGCAGCATGGGGTGTTAAGCTCGGATCTACACCGGACCCTGGGCTGCTAAGTCCAATTTCACAAAGTAGGGAATGGCAAGTCTGGGTGAAGTACAGTGGGAACTCTACATACTCTATCGCCGCAACAGTAATAGAGGCTTACCCCCTACTTAGTGGGCTCAAAGGGTTTTTGAAACTGATACTGTGGAACTTATGAACTTTATATAGAAAAAGACCTGTTCTCACCTCCACAGCTATGGTAACAGTGCTTCTGCTGTGCTAAGCTTGACGAGTCTCTGCAGCCCCACGGAGGTGCAAAATACTCTATACCAGGATTAACACATTGACGTTTTCTTATTCGACGAGCGGTGAGACCACAGGTTTCGCATGGACCCCAGGGACCCCAAGCAGTATAGATGACTTCCACTTGGAAAGAAGAAAACATTCCAGTCAATTAATTTTCGCTTCTTCATAGGCCATTGCAGAAACATGAGAGGACTGGGACGAGTTTCTTATATTGGTTACATTGAAAATCTAAACATTTCAACTGAAATGTTACTGAATGAAAAGCTACCCAGCCAAGTTTGAGAGTTTTCAGCGGAAAAGTGTCCAAATTGGAGCCTTGCTAAAGTTGCAAAAATTCTATACATACCCTTAAAATTTTTTGCTCTGTCTACCCAATCCATACAAACTCTCCATTTTAGGTGATCTTTGAAAAGCTGTAATTTTGCCATTTTCCTCCTCTAAATACTTCTATTCTTGCTTAAGACTCTCAAATTTAGTTGATCTTTCATTTGAATATCTTAGTTTTTCAAACAAACGGAAAACAACCACACTCTTTCCCAGTCCTCTCACGTTTCTTCAATGGCCTATTTGTGGCCTTACTTATCTTTTCTCCCACGTGACACATACTGTACTCTCAGGTCCACTACTTGCTTGACTGGATGCATCACTGAAAACGAGTGCTATTTTAAAAAACTAAAGCGTTATCAGAATATCGCTAAATTATCCTTGGGAAAAGGTATATTTTTTGAAAAGTACGTGAAGGATGTTTTATACGGGAGAAAAAGACAATAAACAAAAATTGAACATTCATGATGCAATAGCTCAGTGTGTATGAGGCGGAGATTATTAGAGGCTTGTTATATGAAGCTGAAGTTAAGGATACATAAAGAGGAAGCACATGCAAGTTTTGGCCAAATATGGGACCAGGATAGCTGGGTATTTGTCAAGCTTCTTCTTTACGTCCCACTCTATTTCCCAACCGGGCTTGGAGTTTACCATCTGTCTTAGTCAATGCGTTCTATGCGTATCTACGGATCGAGATGAGGTTAAGAAAACTGTGGGAACGTATTGCTCGCTTGAAAAGCCAATCCCAAAGGGAAACGGAAGTAAATTGCCAACCTTCAAAACACCGGCTTTCGGAGAAGAGCACCAACCTTTCTGACAGCTGTGATGAATCGTGAGATAATTACTGGTGTCTTGGCATTGTTCCAAATCTAATTCATCGTATGATATCTTCGGGATATCGCATTTGTTTACATCACCGCAGAATTGATTCATGACGTCATATTTCAGATCAGAGCTGCACGATCCTGTTTCTGTTGCAGGACAAGATTCTGACTTGTTCATTTGACCATAGAAGGGCGTGTAGTGAAAAACAACTCGCATTCCTAAGGGGCAGCTTAATAAAGCTTTGTCTGCGTCGCAAAATGTTCTTTCAAATACTGCAAAGAGAGAGACATTGACACATGAATATCAAGTTATTACCTATCCAAGGAGGGAATATAGTGCGTTTCCTGAAGATTGCCAAATCTCGAAATTCTACTTCATTTCAAATTATAATTTTGATTTTTGGTATAGTGTCTAGTGGGATACTTACACCGTGTCAATTCGGCTTGCAACGTCCATCCTCTAGACTTTCCCTGAATTTTGTTTGAAAAGCCTATGACAGGAGATTAATTTATACGGCACGAACATTTGCCACTTTTAAGGGTTCGTCTTGAGCAATTAACAATGTGATAAAGTCTTTTCAAGACACTTATCTAGGGTTCGTTCGGTATTAGAAACACGATTTTTACCGCAAATGCTCAGCGACAGTTAGGTCATCATGTGATAAAAGTTCTCAAAAACAGAAACATGACTTCATTACGATACAGTCATTGGCTTCGACAGATATAAATATTTAATGAACCAAATGTAACACATTTTTTGATTGGTTAAAGTGCCTTTTCATATATAACCGTACTCCAACTAGAAACCTTATGTATTTATGTATATAAGCCTTTCTGCCTCAATATTTCAATCAAAACCGAGGTTAAGAGGGCCAATTTCCATGCAAATAAAATGATCATCAATAATCATGTTAGCCATCTATGAAAGAGATCAAAACGAAAATGTAGAACTATTGTCTTACTAGGACTACACGCGTACTGGATCTTCAATTGCTTTCTGAAGCCAGGGCATGGATCGAGGAAAGTGTCATTAGAAACCTCTATTGTACAATTAGATCTCATCTGACATCTTTCATAGACCTGCGCTCTGTTATGGCCAGCCATGTCATTCGGGGGTACGCATGCATCATCTGAAAGGCCACTGCTGCCGCAAATGCCAGCGTTCTCTTGTTCACGGCCGTAGAATATGCTGTTAATGTTGATGAATGTACCGTTTGGACAAGATAAGTTGGCTGTCAAAAATTCGCAGGTTGTAGAATTGCGCTCTAAAAAAAACGTAGATTAACATGGTGACGTCTACTTAAAATTTGTGTATGTGCCTACCGATCAATCTAGATCTCTATCGTAACGATACTACCGCTCAATTGTCATGACCCAGTGGTTAGGATTTTGGCTAGTCAGGTTTGGTTTGTGATGGAGGGTAGCTTACACTGCATAGTGTCGAACAAAACAACATAAACACGTACCAAGACACTCTTTGTAACATCCTGACTCCCGAGTTTCTGATTTCCAACCGGAGCAATCACCACCTCCTATAGTAGTGGCAGGATTTTGACAAATCCTCCTCCTGACTTGATGGTACCTTATACCGCACACGTCAGGGCACGCACTCCAGCCTTCCCATTGGAGATAGCCACTGTCAGCTAAGATCAATAGATATTGAAGAGGTACTATGGTTCAGTCACAACAAACATGTTTGGTGAATAGAGTAACTTCGTTGATCAGTGCCATTTAAAGAGGAACGTCCAGTCAGATTTTTGTCTCCAGGTTCACGGTAAAAAAAACCCTTCCATTCGAATATTTTCACAAGGCTAGGCATGCAGACATGGTTAGAGATACCGGCAGCTTCGAAATATAAGGGGTGAAGTAATTGTCATATACTGAGATCCCTTGCCTCTTTTTTATTTCTAATCCATGTAGGTTTGAGACGATGGAAATCTTGAGATATTCGGGGTTGAAAATATTTTCTTGGACTCCCCTTTGAAACCCACTAAAGCTGTTTAGTGCGTTTGAAATCTTTCATTGTTGCTCGCTCTAACGTGTCGGAACATTAATAAGCTACAGAAAATTTTATTTAATACCGTTTAAAAGATGTTTCGTTCAAGCTTTTTTGCCATGTTAGAGCTACAGTCATATAGTTGGGCTGTACTTTCGAGGTCACAATGACATGGCATCAAAGTTCCTCGATGATGGGACACGGTTGTGGTCATCCCTTTGAAGTCTAACAGCCGTTCGCACAGTCAAATAGAATGACTTATAAGAACTGTTCAGGTTAAGCAATTTTTACGGATACTTACCAGCTTGACAGCTGTGTTTGATAGAAAGTCGTAACTTGGTAATGTTCTCTGGATATGGGTCCATAAATTTCTTCCTTGTAACGTTAAAATAGCATTCCATCTTGCCACGGCAGTTGAATAATTTGGCATTGTGTACTTTCTTAGGCATGATCTCCTGAGTGATGTAATAATATTCATACTTTTTTTGCTCCGGGATAATGGAGCTAGAGGAGTTAAACACGAACACTGAAACGTTAGAGGCCATCGTTGCAGATAACGTTGGCAGGAATGTCTTATTCTGTGTTGTTGAAAATAACGTTATGGACGGTTGAGCGATGGTTGTTGCTGTAGTTGAAAATGAAGATGCCAAGGACAGAAAATTTTCACTTGGTGAGGTTTGTAAAAGCAATGACGGTGTTGTGATTCGTACTTCTGTGGACCATCGGGGGAAGAACGTAGTCTTTGTCGTAGATGAATTCATAAACGGTAGCACCGCTGGATTTGGTAGGGTGGATGATAACAAAGACGGTGTGGTCACTGGTGCTACTACTATTGGTAATGACGATGTAGACAAAGATCTCTCACCCATTATGGTAGCCTTTGCCTCTAATGATGCAGCAGACACGCCTCGTGAGGTCATTACAGATTGTAGTGATGGTGACGATGGTTCTGGCGATGCTGCCAAAGATTCTGATCCTAAAGCTGAAGGATAATTGACCTTCGTGGTAAACCAACTAGGACTGCTAGCTGTCGTCGTTTGAGTAACAAACGCAGTCGACGATATGTGAGATCCTGATGCCAGTAGTGGTCTGCCAGCGAGTGCTCCTGTCTGTAACACTGTTCTTGGCTGTAACACTGTCCTGTTGGTTGTACTGGTAGACCACATCATGCTCAAGTTACTTGTTGAAGGTGCAATGAGGAAAATGGTACTGTTTGGTGCTGATAAATTGCGACTTTTAAGAATATATTCAATTCCAAGCCATTCCAATTTGTGAAGGACAAATACTTTCCCTTTTGGGCAAACAAAGTTGCCGATGTCATTTTCTTTTATTTCAGTCACGTTAACTGCAACAAATAGGGTTAAGTTCGTATCAATTTAAAAACAAACAAATCATTTAAACACTAGTCAAGCGTATTTTTTCCCAAAATTTTTCGCTGCTACTGTCTCAATGAGCAATTTTTGCACGTGTACATCGACTTGAGGATGATTGGTAAAACTCGTTTTAAATGTTTTCCTGTTGCTTACAATGAAAATGAAACATGTTCCATGAAAAGCCGATTGATTGGAGATGGCTATGTTAACAAAACATAAAATTTGTAAAAAAATAGACACAAAAGACTGCCTAGATTGAATCATTTTTTCAGACTCACTATCCTTGCAGCTGTAAGAAATGTTGAAATAGTTTGTGTCGCACGGTTTTTCCAGGCCATCATACGATCCGTTTATAACACAAGAGCTCTTTCCTTGGCAGAATGGTGTGACTGTCCAGCTCAGATCAATGGTTGAATCGCACGGTGATGTCGGTGGGCATGTAAAGTTATCAGTTCTTCCATATATTACAGACTCGATGAAAATCCTGGTATCGTTGTAGCACGTGATTGTTGACAGCATCGTAGGGCAAATCGTCAAAAGAGATGCTGAGTAAACATTAAAAGGTATTCAACCATTTCATCCCTACAGCTATTGCAATTGGAGAAACTCTAAGGGTTTTCTGTGACTAACTAATTAGTAAAAAGTTTTTTTCACTTATGATTCTCCAAAAAACATGAGTTTGTTATGCTGCCATGATTTTTTTAAAATAAAGAATCATGTGCCTGATTTTATCCTTAAAGGAAGATATTGTTAAAGGTTGGGCCCTGTTTAGCCAAGATTAAATATCAACTTATCAATTAACACGTTCGTATGCGTAAACAATCTTTCCAAGCTTACGGACGAGGTAGGGGGCAGAGCGTGGGGGGAACTGACATCCCCCCTCTATAGAAGTGATAAAAGCTCGGAATTTTTGATAACCAGGCACTGATCCCAAAGGCCAGTATGATGTTATGTTAGTCCAACTCCTACCCTTCCCAACTGGAAAGTTATCTCTCTACCCTTCTATGATTTATAGTTACCTTCCCATGTCGATATTTCACAATAACGATAACTTTTTTGAGGTCTAAAATGCATTAAACTTCCTTACCACTGCATGTGGCAAAAGTAAGCCAAACCATCATCGCTGCAAACCGCAACATCTTCGCCTGATGAGGCATATCCATTACAAACGACTAAATGATGAAACGCAGTTGGAGAGGTTTTTAAGATATTACAAAGAGTGGATCCTGTATAAACAAAAGACAATCGCCACTGCTTAACTAGAAGTAATCAGTTCTAGGTCTAGGCTCATGAATTCGCACTGTGGATCGATGAAACAACATAAGAGCTAGGGATAAAATAAATGCTGAGAGGTTATCTCACTAGGGCTAACGTTTCTTTCTTAATTTTCCCTCCAGTTACTGTGTACTTTTGTAATATACCGACCTTTAGATATCACTAGGCCAACGATTCTTTGCTTTTGCCCTCCAGTTAATTTGCCTTCAGGCTAACTGAGATGAGAAAGTCGTATGTGCCGACATTTGGACATCCCCGTGATGCTAAAGAATCTTTTCTGTTACCTTACAGTTAGTATACACTTCCATTTATTACTCTCCATCCGCCATTTATATGCCTCTATTTATATCTATTTGCCTTTAGGCTGACTGAAATGACAAAGTCGTATCTGTGGTTTTTAATATGTCGACATATGGACATCACTTCTATGAAATATCACTTTTATGAAAATGAAAACTATTAGCTACGCTTTGAGTGATTTCAACGCAAATTACACAGAGTCTCCTTGTCCAACTCTTAAGGCACCTACAGTGGTCTAAAAAACGGGAAAAATAATCGTTCAGAAACTCCCTTTTATTTCGTTTCAAATTTTACCTGGACAGATATATCTGCGCCCTGCTTAAGTCAACTATACACTGAGAAGCCCTAAAGTAAAGAGTGCTTGCTCGGATAGTAATGAAATGAGGACAGCAACGACGCAAAAACAAACTTACATTTTGGCTCACTGATGCCGATTTGCTTCTCGCGCCGACGCTGGACTTTTTTTTCAGCATCACATTTAATGACAGCGATTCAGTTTCAAGTAAAAAGAGAAAATGATTTCTTGCTGGGATTCCCGTTCTTAGACATCACAAAATTTGGCAATTTTATTTGTTTTTCGGCATTTGACGTTTGAAAAACACAAAACTGGGTTGAAAACTCACTAGCAGAGGTATCGTTCTGGTAATTGCATCTTTTGTTTCGCCATGTCATCCTCTTGTCACGATAGCGGTTCCCCTAAGATCCTATTTAGGAAGTTTAAGCAAATCCCTTCGGCTGGCGCTGCTACGGCTACCGGAAGTGAAATTGTCCAGAAACGAGTCATTGCGCATGTCAGTGGTTCCCATCCAGCCGTAGCGGGAAATCCTTCTACGCGAGTGGGAAGGTTTCGGCGTAGTCTGTGGTACGTGAACTTATCTCGCTTCTTTCTTCGCTTTATACATTCTCCTGAGCAATTTTAACTATTGAAATACACTTAACATCTTTAAAAATAGCTTATCGGGAATATTTATCAAGCTTGCTGTCCCTTACCGAGTGAATCTGCCTTTATTTTTGCAGCCGGGTTTGTCGAAGGATCGAAGCAGTGTGCACATGGAGAACGCAGCGAACGGAAGGAGAAATGCGTAAGTAGAAAGTCTAACTTTTCCTTTTCAAACCTCAAAGACTACTTGAAATTCAAATAGCTGAAGCCGAGGAATGACGAGGGTTATGAGGGACCGTGTAGAAACTTTGCTTTGGTGTTTATAAGCTCCAAAATGGCAATTTTGCAACACGTAAGCTTAAATATTTTAATTCACTCATTCACTGTGCACAGGATCGCTTAAAATTTTTTTTTCCAAACGTTGGAATCCTTCGTCCCTTTGAACGAAGTCATTTTGAGTTTTTAGACGTGCAAAAACTACCGCGAAGACGCTTAATTTATTGGTTTTAACTTCTCAGCCGTACTAGGTTTGTAGTTCGCGTTGCTTAAAGTTGAATTTTGGCGGGCTTGGGCGACGTACTCTCCCCAAGCCTCGTCAACCACGATAGCCGTAGCAGCGCCAACCGTAGTGATTTGCTTAAACTCCCTATTAGCCCGAGGCGACGGCCCACTTTCACGTATATAAGTTTCAAGACTTGTTTGTTTTCAAACTTTTTACAATGCTCTGCGCCATTTTTATTACATTCAGAAGCATATAGATATAACTTGTCGACGACTTGTCAGACAACAACCACACAACAATATGATGATCTATAGTATCGAGAGCAAACATCTGGCGAAAGTAATTTGAGTTCCCGTCTAATGTAATAACTATTCCCGTAACAAAGTATAATAGAACTGAAAATGTCAATCAATTATTTCTTCCAGCTTCAAAGATGCCGCAATTGACTTTCTAGTGAGATGTTCACTGACCAGTTTTTTATGAAAAAATGAGGAATCAGGAATATGTGACTACTCAGAACTGAAGCCACATTTCTGCTTTCTCAGATTTAGTAAACCTATGTTTATCATTGATTATTGTTAAATGAAACCCCATTGACTGTTTAAAACATGCCTTTGTAATGCAAACGAGGAACATTTCCACATCTACCTTTTAATTCTGGACGTGGAATATGACGACTCTTGTAATTGGCCCGTAGAAGAAACTGAGAATGTGAAAAAGCTTTTTCTCTTTTTTTTTTGTAGGGTAAAAATGCCTCAAGTTAACCAGCTAAAAGGTTTAACGAACAACTCTCCGCCATTGAGGACCTGGTCATGTGGAGTACCGCATATATTTATTACACGACTCGGGCAGTCAGAGGGCCAATAACTAAAATCAACCAATCAAAATGCTCTATAGCCGGTTAATATTCTCTCAGTATTGGACCGGGCACTGTCCCGTATGGTCCCCAATGATACCGCACTTGTGTCCCTTTGAACTTCAGTCGTTTAATAAATCTGTTATTAACCAAGCTTGCTCGAGACCGTACTGGAAGAATATCGGCCCTCGGTCTTTTTTGTACGGACCTCGCTGCGCTCGGTCCGTACTCTCAAGACCTCGGGCCGATATTCTCCCAGTACGGCCCTCGCGCTTGGTTAATAAGATATATATCCACCATGATTAATCTCCACTACGGAGAATAACCGTTGATAGTTATAAGTGTGAAGGGTGACGCTTACAGTAACGAGTTGAAATCAGGAGTAACTATTATTATTATCTGATTGTTATTCATAACCATTACAATTTTCTCAAATGTGATCGGTGGATTACCTGCTTTGATTTTCACTAAGCCGCATATTCCGTCTGAATGGGACTCCACTCGGTCCTAGTACTGTTATTAATTATGAGTAAACATTTTGCTCACTGCTTGCAGCCCGCAAAATCTCCACGCAAGCGTAAACTTCATTTTCAAAAATCTCCCTAATCTAGAACTATTCATTTTCTGTAGAGACATGATATTTAGAGAAAAAAATGTTACCTTGATGATGCTCAGCCGCAGGTTGAGTTGTTGTTAATACCTTTCAAAACTGTCTTGACAATCTGTTGAGTTTACAAATCAACGGAATGAGTTATTGCGTTATATCATTTACAATGCTGGTTGGAAATAAAATGACAGAAAGTACTCGACATAACCAAAATGGCAAATTTCCAATATTTTTCTTGAATATTTTGCAAATGACTTACAGTTAGCAAACGTCATACAATACCTTTAATCGTTTATAGACACTAACGCAAGTTTACATAGCTTAATTCATTTACAGTGTCTGATTGCAAATTTGTTTTAAAAAAAATTAAAACTTTGGGGTAAATTGCAAAGCTAGCCTTGTCTCAGGTTTCCTATTTAACGGTGAACATCCGTTGGCTGGCTTATTAATGTGTTTACGGTGATGGGTGTTTCACTTCTTATATGTCAGTTCATGTAAACTCAACGCGAACGGAGTCAGATTACATATCCAAATATAAATTGGTTTAAATTTTATAAAACGATGTTTTTGTAAATTCATTTTAATAAGTATTCAATAAACAACCTAGAGAGAAAGAAGGAGAGAAGGGAGAAGGAGACTAGGTCGACCAAAAACAACATGGAGGAGAATGGTTGAAGATGAAAGACGAATAGCTGGGTGGCAATCATGGACGACTGTTAGAACTTTAGCAACAAACCCAAGTGGATGGAAAGAGAATGTCAGAGCCTTGTGTGCCTTATGGCACAAAGAGATATAGAGATAGAGTTAGGGAACAAGCTATTGATCACTTTGCAAATGAACACCATAATATTCTAAATAATGCAAATTTGGTTGGTACGTTATGACTCTCCATATGTGTAAAATGTCTTAGAGGAGGATGATTCTACCGCATTCTCTTATGTTAGATTTGTACATTTGAACTTAACATCTTCAGCGTGTAAAATAAAAACTCGAAAGTAGTTTTACGCCTGGTCAAGGAGTCCTTTAAAATTATAACTATATGGTATAATTTCAGGGTGCCTTGAGAGAATCAGAATCGCATCTAATATTCACCATGACATTCAGGGATGCCTCGCTTTTAATTTGAGGACTTCTTTTCTGAGCATGAGTCACTTTAATTCCATGCACCACTTGATCTACAGGTCCCGCTTGTTCAAAGATTGGATAGCTATTCACTCGATTTTCAATCCAGTGGATAGCACAGTACGTATTGCTATTGCTTATCCGCGATTTCTCCGTTGGATGTTTAAACTTATCTACCCTTTAAACTGCTGGGCCTTTGTCTTCACAGTCGAAAAACACTTCGAGTCATATGGATTTAGCTTTCGACCGTGTCATGTTTTTTTACCCTGCTAAGGAAATTGTTTCTTAGCCATACAGTTTGAAGATATTTCAAAGTCGTTGTTTGAGTAAAAATTAATTTTTAAAGAATCACCCAGGAGGAAGCTTCCTTTAGCAGTTATTTACTCAGGAGAAATTAGACATTACAATGACTATCGCTCACTTTCTTTTGGTTATTCGTGATAAACATGTCACAAAGTAATTATGCTCAATACATGCTCAGGACCATCTGCTGATACTGCAATGAGATCTCTGCTTTAATATCAACCATAAGAGAAAAAAGGATTTCCTTCGTTTGTACGCGAGCGAGAGCGAATAAAAACGCTCTGGCCTCCACGTGTAATCAAAGCTCAGACATTCGAATCAATTACTATTACTTATTTTAGCTATAAGAGTCATAGTTATATTTCGACGATAAAAAAACAAAACTTAACAAAGCAGTTGTGAAATAATTACGAAAAAAAAAATGATTAATAGACCCGCTCGTGAAAATAACGCAATTTGAGGTTTTTTGTTTTTTTTTTCTTTTTTTCATTTCCATGCAAACCCGACTAAATGACAAATCGTAAGTTCTAGAGGCAATTTTTACAAAAGAAAAGAAGCCTCTAATTTAAAAGGCCAGCTAAATTGTACAAGACCTGTATTTACTCCCTCTTTATTAATCATTTCACAGCAGGGAATCAATAGGCCTACGAAGATAAAGTACCCACAGCACTGTATTAGCATATTATAATTGTAATGCGGTAAATTGTTGTGAATGATAGACACAGCGTTATTCGTGAATAAAAATGACCACGGCGAGCATCACTTTGAAAGTGGGTCTATGACGCACTATGTTAATGAATTCTGGATGTTTTCAACATGAAGTTGGTAAATAAGTCTTCCCAAATACATAGCACATTTTCTCTATTGCATCTATTTCTATCGATATTTTCATTTATCCATTTACTTTTCAATTTTTGTTTTTTCATATTTTTTCAATGTATTTATTTATCTATTTGTTTCTACTTTTCTGCGATTATTGATTGAATATTGTGTTTTGCAGCAGTTAGATCGAGAGTTACTACCCCTATTAATTTGCTGAAGCCTTCACTGAATGAACTGAATGAACTTTATTTATCGTCGATTACGTGGGGAGTGGTCACCCAATCTCCCGAGCCAAGGGCTCATGTTTCAAACGCTCGACTAAAGGAAATACAAATTAAATAATAGATAAATATCATATATGAATTGAATAGATGTCCCTTTTTGCGTTTAGCAAAAAGACCCAATATGGAGACAATAGCGTTTAATGCTTAATTGATCTCATTTATTGACCAATCAACTGACAGACATTCAGAGTAGGTGATCGTTTCGAGTGTAATTTCTGTATGTGTACGTTGAGAGGGGCAAATGGTCTTTGAAAATATCTATCTGATTAAAGTCACATTCGAATGATCTTAGATAGGTTTGAGGCTTTTCCCCGAATACCATACACCATTAATTTTTTCAACAAAAGTCAGATGAGATGTTCCTGTGAAAAGGTTCACACTTCTGACGATTCTTGAAGAAAACCAAAGCCAATTAAATTTCAGGTGTACTGATCAAAACCCAGATATCAAGCCGAAGAGTCACCGCATTAGTACAAATATTTAGCATCCCTACTATGGTTTTATCTGAATACTTAAGAGGCTGTCTCCCTTATTCCCACCCGGTCAATTTCGCGTCAAAAATAATTTTGCCTGAAACTCTGTCAACAGAAAGACTTTACTTAGGAAAGAACTAAATTAGATTTGGTTTGTTTCCAAATAATTTTCTGACTGCGTTAGGGGCCATAATTGTTTCCCAGTCTGTTGGGACCGTCGCAACGTCTCGAAAATTGAAAATAGGCATATTTTGTAACATTGTAAAATATTTGATTCGCATAGTTAAGCCACCGAATTTATATCAGATTGCTTAAAAACCGTTCTAGTTTGCCAAGAAAGTTAGAATTTGCCCTCTCAATATATCTGAAAAGGCGAATTTTAGCATATTCTGACTCCTATAAATCTTCATCGGCCGATGGCCGAAAATAACCTTGATTTAGACGTTAAGTTTTGGGATTTGGGACCTGGTTGACAACTCTATCCTACACAGTCGTTAAGTTTAGACCTTTATAGGCAAAAAAATTCAAAAACCCCGGTACATTTTCGATTTTTCAAAAGTTATGACCGTTTGAATCAGCACATGTACGAGCATTTGCGATTTTTTCAACTACACTAAAATCGAACCACTCGAGTAGATTTCGTCATAAATACAGCTTACCCTCGCCGCACCTTGGCTTTATGTGAGATTTCAGATGTTCCTCGCTCTCCAAACTGGTGAACTTAATGATAACTCCAGCAAATAACTGCAAACTTCAGCGGTCGGCGTGTATCGACACTCTTCTTTAACTAGTTGTTGCGGACTAAACGCGAAGACTAAAGCCATGTTTCGCGCTTAATGTCTTGTTAAAACTTTGGATCGCTGCCGCATTCTCTTCAAGAATCAGTCATAGAACTCCACAAGTCTATACAGTAAAAACCAGCAAGTAAGAATCTACATTTTTAGGAGTTAGCCTAAACAGGTTCTTATATAAATGGTACTTAACAAAATTTTAGGCTATTTAGATTCTTAAAACAGGTTCTTATTTTTGGAGAAAAACACACCTGCATAACAAGTTGGTAATTGTCCTATATTTAAATTTTATTCACCACACCACCCCTAGCGCCGAAGGCTGGACAAGAGCTATTTCAGGCCTGTTTCACACCCGATAAAGGGTCCAGCCACATGGACCTTGTGCCGTTGATGGAGGCCTACAGCGACGCCATGACGAGTACCTTGAAGACCTAAATTCTTAGCCTGTATGCGTATCGATATCCAGTGAAGAAGCTTCAGAAAATCCACGAGCCATACGCAAAGTTAACCGAGTGGCAAATTAGACGCGCTAGAGCTCATGCAAGAGAATGTGGTCCAGGTTCTTTGGTCGAAAAGTCCCCATGTCATCGAGTTCGACTGCCACCAGTAAAGCTTGACCATTTCTTAGACTTCGCAAACCGCCCCTACTTTTATCAAGACGTGTCATTTAGTACGAGGAAACTGAGGCTCAGCAGTAACGAGAAGATCACAATGCCAAATGTCATTCGCAAAGTCACAAGGTCAACAATGGTCAAGCAGTACCTTCAGTTCTGCGAAGAGCAGTTTGAACCACTGAGCAATTCAACCCTTTTTCGCATCCTCGAGGTAAGGGAAGCCTCTCAACAGAAGGCCCTTAGCGGCTTGGATAACACAGCAGCTGATGGGTCGGCGGGGTTCGCGCAACTCCTCCGAATAGTGGGCGAACTTGATCAGATTGGGCTCGCAAAGAACGTGGCAGACGAACTGCGAAGAGCCCTCAGCGAGGGTAAGAGGTACCTCAAAACCCAGTTTCAGAGTCACTGCCAGGAAGATGAGAGCGAATGTCCCGACCACTGTCGTAAGTTTGGTCTCAGCAATCCAAACGATCCAGATTTCTAGGAACAATGCTCACATCAACACACGCTTCTCTGCTCTCAATGCGACGAAATTACTTCCGTTTTGCAGAAGATGCAACAGATTGTTAAGGATAAAAAAACCTTAGTTTTTTACAGCGAGGACCAAAAAAATTACTTGTTGTACGATATCCAGAAATCTTCGGAGGCTATTGTTCAGTGGAAAGCTCACATTATGAGGTCCGTGAATCAGGAATGTGCAAAACAAGTTATCATCGCAAAGCTTGACCAAACTTCGTGTCTTCTTGTTATAGATTGGGCCATGACGTTTCTGCAGCTGCGCTATAGAGAGAAGCAAAGTGACTGGTACGGAAAAAGAGGGTTAAGTTGGCACATTAGTAGCGTTGTGTCTCGAAGCCAGTCTAACACGACGGAAGTCATCTCGTACGCTCACCTCTTTGATCAGTGTACTCAGGACTGGTATGCAGTTACGTCAATTCTCGAAGATCTTCTAAAGCAGCTGAAAGTCAAGAATCCTTTGCTGTAGAAAGTTCATCTGAGGTCAGATGAAGCCGGTTGCTATCATAACAGCTCCCTAGTAACCGCTGTGAGAGATGTCGCAAAAGGAGTTGGGGTTGAACTTCATATTTATCACTACTCGGAGCCGCAGTCTGGTAAAGACATTTGCGATGGTATCCTCTGCCCAATGAAGTTCTCTATTCGCGCTTACTGCAACGAAGGGCACGATGTTCTAACTGCCGTGGACATGAGAGATGCATTGACGCAACACCCAGTGAAGGGAACAAACGCTGCAGTTAGCATAGTCGAATAATCAAAGAACACTCTCTGTATAAATAAGATTGAGCATTTCAGTAGCTTCCACAACTTCGAATATGGAGATACTGGTCTGAGAGTTTGGAAATGTTATGGCGTCGGTAAAGGGAAGTACATCCCATATGACGTGATTTATATAAAGCACCAAGGTGAAACGTCCCTTCCAACCATAGAATCTCAAGGGTTTTATGATCCTCCTGAAAAGCGTGTGGTCAAGCGTCGTTCAAAGGACAGCAAGGAAACAGAGAGTACAACGCCATTGTTTGAATGCTCTGTGCTTAGGTGTGTTGAAGTGTTCGAAACGTTTTCGCAACTAGAGCTACACCTGGACGCTGGAAAACATACAGTCAGCAGGTTAAGCCAGTATGATGCAATCAAAAGGGACTGGGCCCTTAAGTTCTCGTCAACAGATACCGCTGGTACCAAGTGTTCGTCGGATTCCAGTATACCACTCACTTCTCCTGGGGATACTTCGCCCCTCTCGCCTCTGCGAACAGGATGGGCCGTAAGCAAACCGAGGCGCAGTGTTAGATTTTCAGAGAATGTAAAAGAATACCTAACGGCACGGTTTACACTTGGAGAAAGACCCCGCCCAAGTTGCAGTGGACATGCGAAATGCGTAAAATGAATGAAATGCACGTTTGTTTACTAGAGAACAGTGGCTGACAAAGAGCCAAGTTCAGAGCTTTTTCTCCCGGCTAGCAGCAATGCGACACAAAGATCAGAGTGTGATCGGGATATCACTGGACGAGCAGGAAGATGTCCAATGCGTCCAGGAGAATTCCGAGAGACAAGATCTGGTAGACAAAGTTAACAAAGAGATCAAAGTCGCGCATCCAATCTGCTACGACACGTATGACCTCTGTGAACGTTACCACAGTAACAAACTTCAGAAATTCAATGTGGATTTGTTGCGAGCCATCTGTAGTCATTTTGAGATCCCTGTAATACTGAGAGACAAAAAGAAGATCCTCGTAGACAAACTGTCCGACGTGATTAAGGCTTGTCAGTGTGTTTCATAGTAGACTTATGTAAACAATGTCCTATACAGTTGCTGAAAGTGTAGAATATTGTCTACAGGTACAAACTTCCTTTAGTTCCGATATCAAGTTCTGACGACGTTGTTATAGTGTAATACTCAAAGCTTATGATATCTGTGACATTAAATTTTGTCGTGCTTTACTCACTTAGAATTCAGAACTAAATCAGTGAAAGATACTACCTAGTTTGACAACATGTCAAGCAGTGTCTGATACACGATATAGTCATCGTACTGAGCCTTGCTCTTCAAGTCAAAATCATTTTTAACGAAAACAGGGATAAGTGTGTTCAGCTTGTCGCAATCAGTGATATTTTTTTATAAAAACGATTGAAAATTTACCAGAAGCAACACTTATAACATCTGTTCATACCAAGCATGTGTCAAAATTTTTATCACGTTTGTAGCCGATTTCTCCGGCTATTGACAAGTTGCTGGTCTGCGGCCACAATCGACGCGGAACAGAGAGAAGCAAGCTCAGGACATTTGAAATTAATTTATTAATTGTATCATATCAAACTCCAGCTTCAAAGCATTTATTCTTTTCAGCCACAATTTTCTCCCCAGATATTACATTGAGGTGTAAATTGGGATAGAACAAAATCATACGACACAAGGTACGGCACAAGCTGTCAGCGGTCTTCTCTTTTGTGCGGACCTTTGTGAGAACAGTACAACATCGAACTGAATAGTCGTGATCTAAATTTGAGCGATTATTTCTTCACTTCAGAAGCCTAAAACATTCATTTCCCCCTCAGCTTCCAGACATGGAGAGTTAATATTCTGATTCTGGAAAAATTCACCTCGGAAGCGATATTAAATGGGTAATTAACTGCGAAATGTGGCCATAATTCCGACCATTTGTTTTGATACCACGATCGAATCACGATGGATGCAGCTTACTTTTCGAAGGCAATACCCTGCAATTTGTTGAGGTTGTCATGGATTTCAGCAATTTGGTTATTACCAAAATACTGAAGTTAGCCATGAAGCCGGGCTGCAAAGCGGGTAAGTTGTATTTATGACGAAATCTTCTCCAGTAGTTCGATTTTGGTGTAGGTGATGAAATCGCGAATGCTCGTACACGTGCTGATTCAAACGGTCATAACTTTTGAAAAATCGAACACGTACGGGGGATTTTGCATTTTTTTGCCTATGAAGGTCTAAAATTAACGGCTGAGTAGGATAGAGTTGACAACCAGGTCCCAAATCCCAAAACTTAACGTCTAAATCAAGTTTATTTACGGCCATCGGCCGATGGCGATTTATAGGGGTCAGATTTTTAAGCAATCTGATACAAATTCGGTGGCTTAACTATGCGAATCAAATATTTTACAATGTTACAAAATATGCCTATTTTTCAATTTTCGAGACATTGCCACGGTCCCCGTACGGACTGGGAAATAACTGTGGCCCCTAACGCAGTCAGAAAATTATTTTGAATCAAACCAAACGTAATTTAGATCTTTCCTAAGTAAAGTCTTTCTGTTGACAGAGTTTCAGGCAAAATTATTTTTGACGCGAAATTGACCGGGTGGAAATAAGAGAGACAGCCTCCTAAGTTTTTGTACAAGACAGATCTTCACCTCTCACTCAAAAACAAGACAAAATCTGCACATGCAACTCATTTGGAAAACTGAAATGACCTTGCAGTTTGAACCTTGTTGATAGGAACAATTTATGAGTTCAAAATTTCCGTGTTCTTTTGAAATCAATCTGGCATATTTACCAAAGATCTGAAGGGGTATAAACAACAAATATATTAATCTTGATATAATCGAGGACAGGTGTGAAATATTTCCTTCGAAGGAGTGAACATACAACACATACATGCTTTGCAACAGTTTTAACAATTATTTTCCAAAGGAGACTTGTAAAGAAGGATGAATAAATAAGAAGTCAAAAACTTGAGCATCACTCTTAGCGTACGCAAACACCCACGTATGACCGACACTGTGTTTGTAACTGACTGCACATCACGTATTTGCCATACGAAATCAGATTTGTCGAAACTGTAAAAAACACAGTGTGGTGAAAATGACAGACATTAATTTTTTTATCCGTTACAGTCAGCTGGACAGGATACTGCGCATCACGTATTTGCCATAAGAAGTTAAGTTTTGTCAATTCACGTCAGATTTGTCAAAATTGCAAAAAACACTGTGATGAAAATGGCAGACATTAATTTTTTTTATCAGTTACAGTCAGGTGGAGGAAAGACATTAGTAAGATAAAGTATATCCATGAATTCTTTTAAAAGTAGTCAACCTGTGATCCATAACATTAGCACAACAAATACTGAGCTGGAAGGAACTCGTGTTGGATAAATCATAAAAAGTATTTCATTTACAGAAGCTGCACTTTTTCATTTACGAAAACTGCAAAGCTCAAAAGCCGATGTAGTACTTGCACGCGTTTATGAAAATGAAGATGGCGAGTTTTAAGCGTGGTAGTTTGAGTGCTTTAAAAATGAATGCTTTTTTTCCAAATAACAAGAGAATAACAACACTAAATGAAAGGATATGAGAGCGGAAACTTTAGGGAGACCTGAACGTTCCCCTCGACAATTTTGCCTAGTGATTGCAACAATTAGTCAGACAAAGAAAAATTAATGACGATTATTGCAATCATTATATTCTTACCTTAGATTCTCAGTTTGGATCAGAAACACTGACTGTCGTTTGGTTAAACGCAAGTTTAGAGTGATCAACTAATCAGGCGAAGGAATACGAAAACGAGTCATCAGTTTCATCGCATTTCGGCCAGGTACAGCTGATAAATGTGCCTAATGAGAATGACACCAATTTTAATTGAACTGAGCAATTCGTGACTTTTCCTAATGAATAATCTGTCATTCATTATTTTTTTTTGCTTCATCGGGAGAATGTCTTTGATGCAGCAAAACAAGTTTCAGTGAGGTTTCATTGAATTTTGAATTCGTTTCGGTCATTAAGGCTAGCAGAATCAAAAAAAAAAAAAGAAAGGCCAATATTGGGCCATCTCATTCAAATGGAGAAACCAAACATATAAGACATTATCACAGACAGGTTGAAATCTTGCTTTAAAAATAAAACGAAAAAAAACACAGGAAGACGTCGGGATAGCGAGTAATGCTTTTTAACTCTCGCGCTTTCATCACTTTCTTTTGTTATTCACTGTCAGAAAGACAGTTTGTCTGCGTTTTGTATTACCACTACCAGAATTAAATAGATGTTCCCATGACAACTTACGGACATTTGATAACTTCTGTTTATCGACAAGCATGAGCCAGCAGTTTATGGGACCAGCAGTTTCTGTGACCAATAGGAACTTACAGACGGGATGATCTTACAGCAGGGATGATCTTTGTTATCGGAACCTTTGATGGACAGCTAGGTCGGTGCTGAGCAGTTTTCATTACAATTAATTTTGAAATTCTCAGTAAAGAGACAGTTTTTGGCTTGAGAAATCTTCCACATTTTAGAGTTTGTTCATCTGGATCATCCCATCAAAGGATAACCCGGTACAAAACTAGAGACTTCTCCGAACTTAACAGGTAACATGATCTCAGCAAGATTCGACATCACAGTAGCAACCTGATTCAAAAGTGTGACATCCACTTTTAAACGATCGTTGGGAGTCTTCCCTTCAAAGTTGACTCTCCCTTGAAAACATAGAGGATTCAGAACTGCATGGTACTCGGCTCTAGAGTTAATCAACAATCCGAGTTAAGCTTTGCCGATATATTTTAAGCCGGCATGAAAATGACTTAATGAGAAAAACTGCAAAACAGGAACTTCTACAGTTTGTTAAGGAATTAATAAACCAGACAGGAAACAAATCTATTTATTTGTTTGATTCTGCTCTATAGTTATTTCTGAGGTTAACAAAATTTATCTTGATTTTCTAGCTTTGTGATAAGCATTTCCTTTTTGATGAGGGAGACCGGTGAGGAAAAAGTTAATTATTGCCAGGATGCTAACCCTAATCTATTGAAATGGCATTTGTCCGTTGTCCTTGAAAACACAATACGTACAAACTACCTCATATTAATAGATTAAAAGGTATGTTAATACCGGATGATACAGGAAGACTAAAAAAACAATCACAATATTGCCAAAGAACATAAACAGAAAATGATATTTCTATCTTAAAACATTTGAAACTAGATACAATGACTCGCTTTACCGTTGCAACAAAGAATTAGCTACGAAAGACAAAAACCTAATCCAAGCGCTTCAAAACCTCCGGTGAATAAAATATTATGCTAGATTTGAATTTTTTTCTCTTCCACCGATGACCACATTTCTCCTGGATAAGGGACAGTTACTATTTAGCAAATAAGCCCGAGATATCAAGCAAAGAAAATGGTTTTGTAGTCACATAACAGACAAGTAATTTGCGTAAGTGTTTCTGGTACTTTTTTTAAGCGTTCAAATTAGCTAAGATATTTCACAAAATGTCGTGTTATCAAATTGTACAAACTCTTACTTACCTATGTTCCCAAACATGAAACATATATCCCTATAGACGTGTTCCATGGCTCTCACAAATTCTGAACTTGATCGAAGTTCCCATGCTAAATGTATTGATCCAAAACGACACAAAACACGGAGTTCCAGGTGATTTTACCTTCTTGACGCCAATTAGTGATTTATGTTTTAACGGTAATTAAACAAATTACGTCAACATTATTGTCTTCTGTTAACTCGCTCGTGACCAAATCAGCCAAACAAAGATGACATTAACCTAGTCGTCGACTGAAGAACAGCGCAAATGAAAAATTCCTCCTAATAATTTCCATAATTTTTCT
>NC_142521.1:10665000-10697500 GCF_964205215.1 Stylophora pistillata | reverse complement strand
TCGTATGTACTCAACATACATTTTCAAAAGTAACCGTTCAAATTTAAAACAGCTATGTATATATATAACTAAGGTGAGGGGACTGGAACCAAGATTAAGCGAAAAACTTAATAAATAAACAATAACACTAGAGTAGATTAATAAAGCAACAGCTTTTTACTTCCGACGTTCACGTTGAAAGCTGGCTCAAGTTCTTGAATAAGTAAGGACTCTTTGATTTTACAATGGTAGTCTATTTTGCCCTTCGCCAAAATATCAAAATTCATGATTTCCAGTTTGAGCACTCTGGCATGGCTAAACGGTACCACGTGTGTGGAATCGTTTGAGGTAAGCATATCGGTTCGCCTCCGCCTAGTTTTTAGCACTCTACTGAGGAAGTCCAGTAGGCCGAAACATTACTGTCTGGTGTATCGTATATGCACGATCCTTCGCAGTAAAGCACTATTTGAGCAATAGTGAAAATCAGACCTGAAAAAAATTTCAGGCATGTACGGGATTCGAACCACTGACCTCTGCGATACTAGTGCAGCGCTCTACCAATTGAGCTAACAAGCCAACTGGGAGCAGGCCGTCAAATTAATTCGACATAAACCCGTAGATGATAAATCAAACAACAACAAACATATGAAACATATGTATGAACTGCGGTTATGAAACGTATATGCACGATCCTTCGCAGTAAAGCACTATTTGAGCAATAGTGAAAATCAGACCTGAAAAAAAAAAAAAAAAATTTCAGGCCTGTACGAGATTCGAACCACTGACCTCTGCGATACTAGTGCAGCGCTCTACCAATTGAGCTAACAAGCCAACTGGGAGCAGGCCATCAAATTAATTCGACATAAACCCGTAGATGATAAATCAAACAACAACAAACATATGAAACATATGTATGAACTGCGGTTATGAAACGTATATGTGCACGATCCTTCGCAGTAAAGCACTATTTGAGCAATAGTGAAAATCAGACCTGAAAAAAAAGTACTGTCTGGGTTACACTTAATGAGCTGTGGGCCGCCCGGAACCTGGACACTTTTGAATCTAGATGGCCCCCAGCTCAAACAATCATCGCTAAAATCAAAGCCCGAATTCGCTCTCACATCAGCGCCGCTTTCAATTTTGCTCCGCGCGCGATTCTCACTTCTTTGTGGACTCAACGGAGCGTTCTGTGTACATAAGAAAACCAGACCCTTACACTCAAAATTTGATCCCGTCGCCCTGAAGGGGTTTTTTTAATTGAAGTACTCCACAGGGCCCCCAGCCCCCCTGGCACACTTTGATAAATCTTGTATACCTGTGATTTGTAATCACTCCCGCTAGCCTTACAGCACAGCGGTTTTTCGCTTTTCAAGTTTCGTTATTCATAACTTCCCCTGATTTCTTGTGATTCCAATCACCGTAGCTAAATCATTTAATCATCTTCAATCAAATTAACAATCACTGTATATAACAACAACTTTTAAATAAAATTTGATCTGACAAAAAAAAAAGTACTGTCTGCAGTTATATATCCATACGTATATATTTATATCTTTTTATTTATACTTATTATGTATATAGATTTTTTTAAATTTTTATTTTCTAGGTGAAAACGAAATTTTTAGGCGTGTTCTGCCACCGACAAAACAGATGATTTCGTTTAAATTGAGGAAAACACCAAATGGCAGTGAAAATGTATGATCGTGGCGTTCCTAATCCAGAAGTAAATGAATAAAAGTGGCTCAAAGTGGAGTACAATCTTTCAGGAAAGAGTTGTGTTAATAGCGAGACACGGAAAGGAACTACTTGCAAAAGCATTCAACCCTCTGCGGCATCCTAGATCTACTGAGAGTCTTGATCAAATTGACCAAATTAATTTATTCCATCCGTGCATGCGTAGTCGAGGGCTGGGTAGACAATTCCTGCGATTTCAGAACAGACTCAAACTTGTTATACACACCCACTCTTACCTGGCTACTTAAATAGGGGAACTCTCGTCTGCGAAAGATCCAAAGTTTATTTAAACGTTATTCTGACGATTGGTGACCTTTTAATTGCATTTTCTAAGAACCCTAATTGAACAGTAGAAAAGAAAACTTCAATCCAATTATAAGAGTTCAACGAAGTACTGCGCAGGTCATTTGATTTTCTTCTGTCTCTGCAACCGATTCAGCGGAGAAGCCTATTCTCGATGTTGTCGGGCTGAGCATCAGGACTTTTCTTTCCTGTCTTTTTCTACTCAAGGAAGTAGTGCTCGGCACTCTTCTTGATTGCACTGGAAAACAGATGGCAGCCTTTCTTTTCTTCAAGGTCACCCTAACGATAAAACCATCCTTAGTGTCTTTAACAAAATATACGTTCCGTCACTGAATGACGAAAAGTAAGTCTACAACGTTTATCTGGAAAAGTCTAAATCTATGCAGTAAAAATAGCTCATAATGATTGACATGGTCAAATGTTTGGCGAATTTACGGTCCCATCAGTTTACAAAACGCAGACATTTTTGTTTACGAAAAACACAGCCATGAGAGGCTTATTACTACTGCAGTCTTTAAGTGCCTCATACAGATTGTGTTTCTATGGTGCTGATCTTCGGAAAATTTTAATCCAATTAGCTATAGGGGTGATGAGGAATTAAGTAAAATGTTGAGAGATTTTAATTCTTACGATTTTTGCGATTTTTTCACGTCTAAAACATAAGCCTGCAGAAATTTCTTGCTAGGGTGAAAAATTTTTGAAACTCCTCTAATTTGCCAAGTTTGATAATCGTCTCTGAATTGGCGAGGAATGGATAAACTCTTGAGAATTTTAAGTGTACCAGTTACATCTATTTTTTTAACAATTCGCTTGCGGTTGACGTAGTGAACAAACCCAGCACAGTGTGTTCCGGAAGCTGCTAAGTAATAGTTTCTTGGTAGTTTGGAAAATATGGAATGCTGGAATTCAGAACCGGAACCGGAATACTTGGAATACCCGGAATTCCCGGAATGATCGAAAAGTAACAAATTAAAAAAAAATAAAAGTAAATAAATAAGAACATTGATGATTAAAAATTAATGGTAAATTCTTAATACGAAAATTGTCTCTGAGGGTCCCGAAAAAAAACACTTACCGGCACTGTTCATGGAAACGCATGTATTAGAATTTAAAAAAGTCTGCGTCAGGCCAGTAGCCCATACAGCCTAAGCGACGAAATATTTCTACTTTCCCTTCCCCCTGGATGGGATGCTAGACTATCACATGGTTATTCCCCGTTTTAAATTCGCCTCCACCCATTTACACGCCTATAGGATGTCTAGCCAGGGCGCCATGACCATTAGGCCTGGACGCTTTTCCAGCTGCAGAAGACTAAACAAATGCAATATTTCCAATTAGTTTAAAAAATCTCCGAACTATTACAAAGTAATACTCTACCTTAAATAATTATTAACCACACATTGGGAGCTATCAAAGCAGCTACCATCAAGACCAGCCGTCGACAGTTAAAATTGAAATTACATATATTAATGTTATTTTACTATTTTTATTTGTTTCTTTTATTTTTAACACTACAGTCAATTAACCGTAAATTATCTTACTAGGTATTACATCTTTTCTTACTTACCATAAATTCACAAGTTTTTTATTATTATTATTTAAATTTTGTAGATACACTTTAGTTTGTAGGTCCACATCAGCTTTTTAGCTGCCTTTTATCGACCTACGTGACAAATAAAGTATGTATACGTAAGTATGTATGTATGTATGTATGTATGTATGTATGTATGTATGTATGTATGAGAGATCGTCAGTTACTCGACACCTTTTCGCACCTATTATAAATACCTTGAATATATACCTTTAAACATAGATCTTGTACTGATGGATTCTTCTAAACAAGGTATTTGTGATAGACGCGAAAAGGTGTCGAGTAACTGACGATCTCTCAATTTTAACTGTAGACGGCTGGTCTTAATGGTAGCTGCTTTAAAAGCTCTCATTGTGTGGTTAATAATTATTTTAGGTAGAGTATAAATCTGTAATATTTCGGAGCTTTTTACAATCGAACTATTAAACTAATTGGAAAGATTGCATTTGTTTAAACTTCTACAACGGTTCCGGCTGGAAAAGCGTCCAGGCCTAATGGTCATGGCGCCCTGGCTAGACATCCTATAGGTGTGTAAATGGATGGAGGCGAATTTAAAACGGGGAGTAACCATGTGATAGTCTAGCATCCCATCCAGGGGGAAGGGAAAGAAGAAATATTTCGTCGCTTAGGCTGTATGGGCTACTGGCCTGACGCAGTCTTTTTTAAATTCTAATACGTGATCAACAGTGCCGGCAAGTGTTTTTTTTTTCGGGACCCTCAGAGACAATTTTCGAATTGAATTATTTAATTAAGCACTGAATTTACCATTAATTTTTAATCATCAATGTTCTTATTTATTTACTTTTTTTTTTTTAATTTGTTACTTTTCGGTCATTCCGGGAATTCCGTGAATTCCGGTTCCGAATTCTGGCATTCTAAATTTTCCAAACTACCTAGTTTCTTTCCGTTGGCAGTTCAAAATTTGTGATAAGGTTGCCGATTGACTATAATTTGGGAGGCAGACTAAAAATGAAAAAGGAAACAATAAACGCCAACTAAATCAAAATTTTTCAGGTTAGGTTATTTTGAGACTCAAAACATGACTTAGAACGGAAATGGTGAGAGACGTGCATATAAGCAGATGCCTCTAGTGTTTTCTTGAAGTTTCAGCGAAATGCTAGGTACACCTCTCGCCTTCAGCTTTTAACCGTTTTTACGCAAAATTTGAAACAGCTACATTAATTTGGGCAAAGGACTTTTGATTTGTCCATTTTCCTTCACGCTTTGAAAAAAAAAAAGAATTCACAAAAATAACGAAAATCAGCATTTATTTTCCGGTTTGCAGTTGCCGTTAAGTTCATTCCGCGGAATCTCTGGCCAACTGTTTTGGGAAGGTGCAGCTAGGATTTGTAGCTGAAAACCACTTTATTTCAGACTAAACGAATGCAATTTGAGGTTACTGAGCGACACGTTACCTTTTTTTCGATGAAAACCAAATGCACCGTATTTATTCTATTAAAGCTGTCATTTACAGTGTAATGATACGGCCCTTCTGTTTTACATATACGACCAAAATTTCATCACTCATCGTGAGTTCCTGAAAGATTTGAAGAGGATGATGATAGGAATGGTTCAAATGCGACTTAATCAGTGGACTTCAATTTCATCCGTTTAATTAGGTAACAGGAAGTGGTCTCCAACTCGGATGATTGACTGACAGCTAATTCATAGTATGTTACTGACCAATCTCTCATTTCCGCGAACCATTTTGAACGAGTCCGGTTTTCCTGCGCGGAAGCTTCGCTTGAACTTTTCTTTCAGCAATAAAACACCGTAATAGCATAAAGGTACCTAAAATGTCGATAAATGCATGAAAATAAGTTTTTTTTATTGAGAAAAATAACAACGGATTTTTTCTAGGAAAGCTAGAGTAGACAGAGGAATAAACATGAAATCAGCGGGTCTAACTGAGCGTGAATCATGCGGTGCTGTAACAGCACTGGGTCACTCCCACGGAAACTTAGATTAATTTGAGGCACGCTATTTTGGGACAGTGATTCTGCTGGATGCAAAATTTGTCTTACATGAATTCAAAAAATAAAGGCTAGTCACTTTGGGTGGTGGGAAGGTTTCCTGAGAGTTGCACAATGTTAAAGCTTCTACAAATTAATTAAGCCTGAAAATTTTCTTATTGCTCATCAGCCAGAGTTGTAGTAGAGTAGCAATTTTGACCATTTTACGGCGCGGCTAACGGTTAACCGGCCATTAAGACGCGTTTTTCTATCCTACTTAATCTTTAATTGATGACTAAGTATGAATCCCATCCCCAACTATTTCCAATCAGGGAATATTTTATTTAATCTTTAAGTCCCGATCTGAATTACTGTAATTTACTTTCAACGATCACATTTGCAGTTGCCCAAAAAAGTTTGCTATTTCGTTGGGGTGAACTTGAGTCTATTTTACTCTGCGTGCGCTGAACCGCTAGCCCCTGTGAATCCCAGAACTATCACAGTTCATAGCGCGAGTGTGGCCGATAAAAAACTCAATAAGTAGGGAATATTAAAGATTAAATAAAATATTCCCTGATTGGAAATAGTTGGGGATGGGATTCATACTTAGTCATCAATTATGGTGGTCTCTTTGCATTCGAAGGAGACCGCCATAAGTTGGCTTATTGGCTTACTTAAAATTCATGACACAACTCCGAAAGGGAATTACGAGGGATAATGATAATTGGACGTGCATGCAGAATCTCTGGCAAATCCTGGGTAACTATCTATTTTTAGATCACTAGATATGTGCCGCTTGTTTTAGAAACAATTTGACAACTGGGCGGACTATAGACGTGCATCAATTTATAAGAAAAAGAGACGTGAAACGGAGAGGCAACTTTTTAACCCTGACTTGAGAATGGGGCGAGCCTCATAGCAGTAGCAGTGTTCTTTGTACAAGAAGAATTCATTAATTAATGTAGGATCCTCTGGTTTACATTTGCAGCCGACCAAGATCATCAGTGTAATTGGATTTTTAATTTTATTGGGAAACAAATAATGGAGATTGAGTATTTTATCGGCCACACTCGCGCTATGAACTGTGATAGTTCTGGGATTCACAGGGGCTAGCGGTTCAGCGCACGCAGAGTAAATAGACTCAAGTTCACCCCAACGAAATAGCAAACTTTTTTGGGCAACTGCAAATGTGATCGTTGAAAGTAAATTACAGTAATTCAGATCGGGACTTTAGTCTTAATGATTAAATAAAATATTCCCTGATTGGAAATAGTTGGGGATGGGATTCATTTATCGTTGTGTAAAAAGTGACATCATTTTTCTCCTAAAATAGAGGAAAATTCACGCGTTTTTCAATTTTGTCGCCTCATCAGTGGCAACACTGCTTTGTACTTTCTCAATCTTCAATTCAATTTAAACGAAGTCTGATGTAGTTCTTTAGAAATTATGCTTTGATGAACCATGATATCACAATGATTCTGTAGCCGTTATACATAAATTTATTTTTCAATGAGCGCCGTTTTTATGTGATCTTTTACGGACGATTTAACCATACTTGATTTCTATGATTTGCTCTGATGTCAAAACCTAACTTGTCTGGTCAAGTAATTAATTTGCCGCGATTCTTTTAACCACCTCAAAATTGTCTACTTGAGCCACACTGTACCTTCCCGGCTCTCCGAATTCACTTAAACATTTATCGTAATGGCAAAATATTTGTTTTATGTAATGGTACGAACACTCAGTCCAAAAGGACATAGCTAAGCATTCATGCTTTCGCAATATAAATCGCATGATATTTGAGTGAAATCATCCCACAAGAAGTAAGGTTAAGTAACCACAACTTCCCGTTGATAGTTGAGCCATTAAAAAAAACCAAAACTCTCCGACGTAAAAGTTCATGCCCATAGACAGGGGAAAAGTAATCCGTTCTAACGTAAATAAATTCATTATTTTCAAATAATCATGTTGTTTTAGAATCCTTCTTGGCCCTTCTTTCAATCTCTGTAAAGAAAAAATAACACTGATGTCAAAACATTCTCAGGAAATTTTGGCATCTTTCTTATACAGAGACATTTTTAGTATTAAAGTTTTATTTTAGACCTGTTGACCCAAATAATTGCAGACAACATTCGCCACCTCTTTAATCTAGTCCCGCAGCGAAAGCAAAGAGTAATTATGGACATGTCTTATGCGGAAGGGTTTTTGGTTTCCTAATGATCTATGCTTCTTGCCCCGTCAGTAACTTAATTTTATTAATCGTCCCCTTCCGCACGACAAAACGGCTTGTCTGGCACGAAAACTGTCCCTCACGACAATCATTTAGTAAAATAATGGCAAATATAGAACAAACAGACTTCTTACAGAGAATCGCCTCAAAGTATAGCGGGCGCAGGGTTCTGACCGAAGTAGTGAGCCCGTCTCTGGAAGATTCGATACTTACAATTCACGTGCGGGCAATGTTTTGGTAAGCCGTTTTTACTAATCTAATGCTGGTAACACGCAACATATAAGCAAACTTCAAATTACTTCCTTAATCCGAAGATAGCAGGCGGAATTGCTTTGAGAAAATAAAAACCATTTCTCGTAGATGTCAAATGTTTTGTAAACTGCAATTCCACAGGTGATAAAGTTACACTGGCTGTGTTAAGGCCAAAAACTTGCCATCGGCAAGCGACTTGAAAACTACTCCTTTTCGCGATGTTATGCCGCTCTTTCGAAGTATTTGCAGCCTTTTAGCGTTTCTTGTGTCCTGATAACTAATCAAAACACACTTTGGCTGAATTGTGGTCGACTCATGGCAGGAATTCAATATGCAATTGTCGATGACCTTATAAACCCATTCTAACCATGTCCTTTGTAAATCCATTTGATTCTCACGAACATCATGCGCCTAGCTTTCAACACTGTAATAATTACGTCTGTAACAAAAGCAAAGTAAAAACGCCTATTCGCTCTTCTCTAAGAACATTTAGCTAGTGCACTCGAGAGGACGTCAAAGCATGTTTGAGAATAAGCGAACCGACGTTTCCTTCGGATGTCACGTGTCATGTTCACAGGGATTACGAGTAAGGCTGTTTATCTGAAGGATTTTAAACCATCAATTGATGATACGCTCATCGATTTTCAACAGACCACCTTACAACATACCACTACAGTTGACCGAAAAACCAGCCCCTGAATTTTGCTAACCCACGTTTGAAGCTTAGCAAAGTTTTGGGAAATGCAGGTGAGATTTAGGACTAACCAAAAATCGTTCCATATTCAACTGTAAGTTATTGTGCGGAAATCACTGTCAGGACTGTTATTTTTCCAACCGCCATGTGATTGAAAGTTGTTGACCTTTTCCTGAATTTGAAAGATATAAATACAAATATAAAAGCAGAAAGCCACAGGTCACAAATCCATTTAGCTGGCGCAACTATCACGTCGACGAAGATTGCGCCAAGATGATGATCATCGTTCAGAAGTTGCGATCTTTCATTCTTTACTCGCTCCTTGTTGTGGTCTTCTGCCTGGGAACCATTTTGAGGGTGTTCCCTTTTTTCAAGCGTTTTACCTCCAATACAATTGACAGAATGTTCGGTCTAAAGATTCCACAGGACGACTATTGGGACTCGATGTTCAGTCGGCAAATGTTGAAAGGGTTATGGAGGTTTATCCTTCTAGACATCAACAAGAAGACCAAACTTGGAGCAAAGGCCTACAACTCCCCCTTATTCTCTGTAGATGGCAAGGACTGCTTCCGTCTCTTAGAAAAATCAACGCTTGGTCGCCCGCTCGTTGTTAATTTTGGAAGCTCCAGCTGACAACCATTTTTGACGAAGTTACGCGATTTTGGTGAAATTGTTCGTGATTTTTCCGATATCGCTGACTTCGTTATTGTGTACATTGAGGAAGCGCATCCGTCGGATGGCTGGGCGCTCAAGGTAAGTACATATCCTCAAACACTTTTAACGATAAACTGCGAAAATAATTCGTTCTATTTCAAAATTTGGTCATAACATACCTGTACTTTCTAGATAATGCTGCTTATTTCTAGTGAAACATGCTACTTTCTGCAGTGGAAATTTAACGTCGAGTTAAGACCGGTGTCTTACTATCTTTCCATTGAAACACGGTTGATGAAAATCGGAAATATGTCTCAGACCTTTTTCACCCGTTCCTAGAAATCTTGCAATTCGCCGATCTGGTGATAAAGACGTCCGTTGTCCTCCGTAATCATAGTTCCGCTAATCCTGTTTCCGTCTCGCTCTTAAATTTGGAAAAATTCTCCGAATACATCTGATTCACGAAAGCCCTACAACACTTGTATAAAACTCCTATTCGGCTGAATCTTTACCGTTTTCTATCAAAACTATAAAGTTGGCGATTGTTTTTGTTAATTCAAAACTGGGTTTGCATATATAGACAGTGTTTTTGCGGCTTTTCTGTGTCTTAACATCTATGTTTTCCTTGCGTCTTACTTAGAGCGACTTAAAATTTGTCAGATGCTAATATTTTGAAAAGGTATTCCCCACCACCTAAATCTCTGTCCGACGGCGATACGATCTCGTTGCGTAAACCAACCTCTGCTCATCTTATAGTAAGATGGATGGTTTTCTTTATTGTAACCGACTCTCTGTCAATCAGGATTTTCAACTAATTAGCGCCTTTTGGGAAATTCTCTCAACTGAGCTCGACATCGATACTTTTAAATTTGATTGGTTTTCAGGAAGACGTGTAGTGATCTCATTTGTCGTGTGTCAGTTCAAGATGGCCTAATTCGATGTAGATCAAGAAAACATTCTAATAACAAAATTAATTGCCTGGTGTGCAAATATTCTTAAAGCGAACTGAAAATGATGACTAAGAGTGTAGTATAAAAACTGTGGATACTTGTGTACTGGAAGCGACCAGAATGCCAAGCGACATTATACGGGACACGGTTATCTAAACAAAAATAACGTTCAAATATTTTTGGTATTAGACCACCATGATGAATAAGAAAAAAAAAGAAAATTAAAAGGATGAAAAACAACATTGATAATCAACAAACTCGATATTTAGGGATCGTTACCTTCAGTCCACAGAAAACTCCATTTTTCGTGGTTTCTGCCTTAAAGCCCTCTTCTGGGGTTATCGCAATTGGTTTTGTTAATCTTACAGTTTATCTTAGGCCCTCACCGCTCTCGTTATCAATGATATGGGTAAAAGAATTTATACCCCCAGCTCCAATTATCTTGAACAGTTTTTGAAGAGATTTGAGATACAGCTGCGAGTCTTATCTCGCGCTAAAATGATAGAGGTTTACACAAAGCATGCTCGTTATTTCCCAATTCAGAGTTTAATGCAGCACCCCACACTCTCATGGCCATTGTGTCTGGTAAGAAATGTCAACGTAAGCTCGCCCGCCTTTGCTATATAATCCTTTTTGGTTGTAAAGTTTTGACGCCGGCTCTTTCTTTTTGTGTGGCCGTTTGTAAGAGAAAGATCGATTCCTGCCGGGTTATCTAGTAACAAAATTTATTTCAGTGTTTATCTGTCTGGAAAAATTAAGCTGGATGTTTTCAAATTTCGGTATTTATTGATGAAAAAAAATTGGTAGAGACGACAAAAGAGCGCACTTAGCAAGAAAGGGAAAAAATCAACCAAAAGTACAGGGGAGAAGCAAAAAAAGAGGAAAAAGATTGTAGATAGGAGGAAAAAATGTTCTTAAGGAATTCTGGGAAGATGGAGAAAGAGTTAATAACTTTTCGCCGAAGTGGAGGTGGCTAGCGGTGAATATTCACCGAGCCGCGAAGCAGCGAAGCAGCGAGGCAAATATCCACCACTAGCCACTGACACTGAGGTGAATAGTTATTTTAGTATATACTAAAATGGTGAAAATCCTGCGCGAGTTGCTCGGAGATGAATAGCAAAGGATATTCGGAGTGCGAGTAGCCAATCAGAGCGCGCATTCAACGCTATCCGCAGTTTAATGTATACCAATACAAGATAGAAGTAGATAAAATATTCCATCATATTACTGCAAACGCGAGAAATCATACTTTCCTCAGTGCCATGAGGCCAATTTCATTAAACCTCAACTACTTCGTTGTTAACTTCGTTCTTTACTTAAGACGATACAGACTGCAAACTTGCTATTACAAAGGCATTCACAACTTAAGCTAATTCACAGGACACTGGCGTTAATGTGCCACATTAACGTGCCAGTGGCCCAGATACGTGTAAAATTTTTTAAAAATAGCTGGAAAAGCTGTTGTATTTCGTCTGCGGTTTGTAAAAGTTGAGATAGAAAAACACCTTTAGAGAAAATTGCTGGAAAAGCTGTTGTGTTTCGTCTGCGGTTTGTAAAAGTTGAGATAGAATAACAGCTTTAAAGAAAATTGACCAGACCACATTATAAGCAAAAGTAGAAGAATTAAAACTAATCTTAAGGAAAAATAAACTCTTACATGCCGGAGTGATTAATTGATAAAAACCAATCATCAATGAGCTTAATCGATGCTAGTCGCAGTTGTTACGATGACTTGCGCCTGCTTGTTTAGGTTCGAGACCTGGGTTCGAGAGTTGGTCGGCTGGTTGACTTGTACTCACAGACAAGACACAGATTTTTTTTTTAAAAAAAGCTTTTGACTCCCAGGAAAACCCTTCACAAAAATACTGGATTTACCTTAATCGATAACCATCCTATCCAAGAGGGGGACCAATTATATTATTCACTTCATGTCAAAAATACTGAGTCCCCGCTATAATTAGTTGCCCGGCTCGGAAAACTTGAATTAACTGTCAGTTAATTACTTTCGGTTTGCGGTATTCAAGTGTTATAAGTGGGTCCATTTGAAAGTTACTTCACATGCATGTAGTGGTGAATTGAACCTCGTACTCGCCAGCAGGGATTACATAACTTCCCACAGATCCTGACAGGATATCCCACTTGAAAAAGATTCTCTAACTAGGAAATATTAGGTAAGAGCTTCTCTGGCTCAAAGCTAAAGAATTGTGCTTGGAGCATGAACGCCCTTAAAAAATAAATCATTTCCTTTGTCCTCGTTTTCCTATAAGAGGTTATGAATTTATATTTTAAAGAGTAGGTCAAAGATTAAAGAAATGAAAGAGGATTGGACGCAAAAACTGAACCTTTTGGCGAGCGTGTCAGCTTCATTAGCCCGAAAGATATTTTACAAACAACTTATTGTGGTCCATCATTTACACGCAATTTGAGGACGTTTATGGTTTAAGATCCACCGTGGGTAAAAAGCGAAATTAAAACCATGCTTGTGAATTTTTATAAGTTCAATAGATGGAGGATTTTCCGCTCAGTGTTTGAAGAAGAAAGAATATGGCACTGATGAGCGTGTGACAAACATAGCGCTCCCTTTTTGTCTCTCACTGAGCCACAGCGAAATTTATGGCAAATTAGGCCATATTCTATATAAGTTAAGATTTTTTCTCCTTTCTCCCTCTCCTCACAACAAAACAAATGACATCTTGGTGTACGTGATTTTACGCGCGGTAGAAATCGTAGAACATTGTAACCAAGCCTTTACTAAAGATAGCTTAGGACCGCTTAGGATTCTTAGTTCGGTTGACAATTTGAAGAAAAAGCTCTTCGATCATACTAGTTTTTTACATCATTGAACTACTGACAGATATTTCTGCGGTTAGAAAAATCTACAACTGCGCCGGATGATGTTTCAAAGGCTGACTTGAGGCTGCAATAAGAACTTGACGAATTATTCAATTCCCGAACCAAAATCCACTTGTAGTATTAGATAGAACTTAGGAAGAGAGATTTACGGGTCAAAATTAGAAAGCGGAAATCTTATTTAAGGTCTCGACGCTTCGCCACTCCCAGAGGGTCTTTTATAAAATCTTGAATATTTGTTCAGAAAATAGATGGAGACTAATTGGAAAGATCCTCACTCACATATGGCACGAGAGTACACTGTAAAACGAATCGAAAATAACCTAATTCTACTACAAACTTGGATGAGCAAACTCGCTAGTTTCGATCTTTAGCCCTTCCAGAAAAGGTAAATATCACGTACGCTTTTAAGTTGACATGCGTAATCAATGTTTAAAGTATTTACCTCTTGAAACAATAGCGAGAAAATATGTATACAAGTTGATTTATTGCGAAAATTCCGTAGATTCCGTAATCTTGCCAGGTCAATGTCATGGACTTCGTGAGTTAAATGTAGAGCCTATCACAGAGTATTTTGCCGAAGTTCTGGAAAATTAAATAAATGAAGTCGTGAGGTTTATTACAACTCTTAAACTACCTGGATTTTTTGGATTAGTAGTTCTTCCTTGTAACTGCTACACATTTATTTGTTATTGAGTTAGGAGAATTTCGTTTTAGATTAAAAAGATACCTTTTAGCTGACAAACGGTTTGTCTTTTTTCATCGCCCTGGAAATGTATAGAAATTTTGTGGAGAACCTAGTAGAATTTTTCTTCCTACCAAGTAATTCAGTAGGAACCGTTTAATAATGAATCTCTGCTGTAAAGTCTGCGCAGAAGTTGCGCGGTAACTTCTTCTAGCCCTTTAGTTTAGCAAAGAACAAGGAACATTATTATTTTATAGACAATTCATCACTATTGATTAAGTCGGTTAGCGCAAACGTTTTCAGGCGGAAAACTCCTCAGTCGAAGCAATCCTGGAGTACTCCGTGCTGTGGACTAGCAACATCGGTATACACAATGTGGGATACACGCATTACGTGATTTCCTTTATTTTCACACATCTTTCTTGCTATTCCATATATCATTTTTGTTCTAGTTCAGTCCTCTCTTCAAACCTACTCCGTAGTCCTTAGTTCAACAGTGAAATATGAACATGACAGATATGACGTGGCTCGTTTGTAGGTGTGTGTGTTTGTTTGTTAACTTGTTTTTTTTTTTTTTTAATACATGGAAAGAAACTCGACCACGGACAGAAATTTCCACCTTGCATCAATCGGGCCCCGTGTATCTGAACTACATATCACAATGGATTTACTCTTTTCTTCGCTCCTAGAACAACTACAACATTCCGAGGCATCGAACGCAAGCTGAAAGATGCGCAGCAGCTCAGCTTCTTTTATCCCATAATCCACCGTGTACCGTGACAGTGGACACAATGTTAGACGCCGCCAACCTGGCTTATGGCGCAAGCCCAGAAAGACTTTATATCATCCGGGACAGTAGAATAGTATACCAGGGAGGACCTGGTCCCATGTGTTACAAAGTGAATGAAGTAAGAGCATGGCTGGAGAATTACGCCGGGAGGTTCTCGAGTGCAGCGTGGGAAGGATAATGCAGCTTTAAACTGAACGTCGATAAATGTGGAGTACATATTTTAAACAGCCAGTCATGGCTCGTATAAAGCGTTTCTTGCCAGGGGAACAATAACCCTTCTTCTAACCAATTTGCAAACTTGCTGTTCGATTGTAATTATTCGAGCAAACGTAGCCTGGGGCGAGCTTTAGCTAGCCAGAATGACCAAAAACTAGAAAACCAGAATGGCACCAAAAAACCGTATTTATACCGTCAAGTTTTACTTGGCAAGTTCAATTATCAAGAATTAATAAGATTTCGTGATAGACATAAGCAAAGAAAGCTTGTTACGGCGCACTATGAGAAGGAAAACTTACTAGAGTAGAATTTGCTTTAAAACATTTTAAAATCTTATCGACAAGTGTCCTGACACCAAATTTCGTTCTCAAAAATTGAAATAAGAAAAGTCTTTTTTTTTTCATTATTTTAATCTGAAAGGAAATTTCTTCAGGGCCAATTTGAAAAGGAAAACTTGCTGCAAAAGTTGTGCTCAAAGAAGAGTAATTTATCGAGGTAGCGAAACTCTGGGCGCTGTGGGTTTTCGCTCTGCTCGGACAAATCCTTTTCTCTGGTTATCCCCGACTACGGTGGTCTGTATCTTCTCTGTGAGAGGTTGTGAGAGTGCTAAAGGTCTTAAATATGAGCAGTTTGTTTTCAAAACTACTTCAAGACGGATTGGCAGATTAGTGTGAAAATCAACCATAACTCACTCCTCGAATTTCGACAAAAATAGGACATTAATATTGTATTTGGCATTGGTGTTTAGAGTTATAGATATTTAAAACATTGTTATCATTTCCCATGGTAAGGAGAAGCTCTGATCACTTAGAAGTAAAAAGGTTACCTAAAATCGATATATCAGCGATTGGTTGGCTAAAAATATGAATCTTTTCTGAACTGTACATCGAAGAATGTGAAGTATATTTAAACTAGGAAGCTCTTAAGGAAGGCCATGCGTAAAAGGAAAGTTATGACATCAAGTTGACATTATGAAGGCTTGGACGCAAAAGTGCTTTGAGCACAGCTCTTGAGCCGGAGATTTATCAACTTTATGTGCAAACTTATTTCAGAAACCAGAACTGTAAAGAGCAACAATGACCTTAACACTAATTAAATGTTCACTGAATAACTAATATCACGGCCTCAGTTGCAGTCATCTGAGATGTGATGTTTTTGGTTCATCCCTGATGAATGCATCGTTCCTCTCTTGAATCACCCGCAGACTCGCAGATTTGCTCGTTATTGTATTTAACGAGACTATTCAACCTAGCCTGTTCCAGGCCTTGTTAGTAGAACGGCCGAGTGGAAGCGAGAGAGAGGTTTGGGTCGGGAAATATTCGCTACTGTTGAGCTGATTACTATCGTGCTAACTGACCTAACAAACCTAGAACAGGTTACATTTGACTTAGAGGAACGGCAATTCTCATCAGTATGTACTAGTTTTGCGTGTGTTCCTTATTAGTGCAAATGGAAAACTGATATGACATTTAAAATCGAGTATCGAAAGTGATCATTGAGTGCCTTGCTTTCGCTTCACTTCGCTCTATGATTGGTCTAGAAAACTCGCGCCATTAAATCAACCAATCAAATCCAAAACTAAAACCAATTCCAATTGGTCGCTCGCGTTTTACCACGCTTCAGGCAGGTTGCCTGTTTCTACGTTTATTTCTCATTGGTTAATAATGATGTAAGCCTTTCATCTGATTGGTAGGTGTGATTAACTTGGTCTTGGTTTTACAGGCTCGATTGAAAAGTGCTCAAATCCCCTCAGCCCTGATGAGTGATAAACAATGACAATTCTGATCACGGAAACCAAACAAATCTTTCCCATCGGAAGAGAAAAATGGGCATTGACATATATATAACGTCTCCGCGCTCCTTCTTGAAAGACTTTTCAACACTTTCCTTTTTTTCAGGCATATCTTTCTTCAAACCCCAAACAATGTGTTTTCAACTTTACAATAGACCTATTAATTACTTAAGTTTCGTAAAATTCGGTTTTTTAAAAACAAAAACTTTACATAATACCCGCCTCGGGCACAAAGTTAAAACGGTAAAAATTCAGCGAAATAAACAACATTTCACATTCCATGAAACGTTCGAGCAGCAGTCTATCTCTTTTAATCGGAGAAAAGTCGTTAGAATCAGAAGTCGCCTACAATCTCGTTTCACTGATACAAAATTTCCTAGTTCTACCAAGAAACGGTGAGAAAATTACGACATTCAAAATGGCCAGTCAAATTTTCTTAACTCGTCTGTACACATAAAATGAAGAAAAAGTATTAAATTTGAAAATCATCCGAGTCGTCACGCTAAAGAATCGTTTACTTCCACACACTGTTTATTGTTCAACAGTATTCAGATTAAGTAATTATATTTTTCCTACAAAACCAGTTGTGTTCTTTAAAGAAATCTGTTACTATTCGCTCTCTCAATTCTTTTCCAAATTGAGACATTACACAAGCTTTAAAAACATACACGAACTCTCCACGTTGTGCATACATAAGATGTCGTTCTTGAATGAAGAGAATTAAGAGCCCATGAGTTAATCTTTATATATATATGTACTAAAGACATAAATAAATTATATACTAGTCAAACATTAAAACAAAGTTCACTGTCTCATGACTTGCTTCCAGAAGCAAATAAATCCCCTGCAGACGGTAACGGAGCTAGACCTCCTGCGGGATCTGGAAGCTTCGTAAGGTCTGGGAGATTTTCTAAATGGGATTTCAGCTCTTGTCTGACAAGTTGAACCTTTTCCTGTTTGGCCTTGTATTCCTGAGAAAAGTTCATAAATAAAAGAAATGAATAAGTAAACAAATCCCTTGTAAAAACAACTTTAGTCACTGAGGTTACAAAAGACGTCTGACAAGCGAGGTGATTTACCACGTTTATCTGAAGATAAAATGTTACTGTTAATAAGGAATGTGGCTTTCACTTGAGTAGTTTTGTGGTTAATTTAGTGGCATAGTTTGGTTTACCTTACTATTTTCTTTGTTTGTGTCAAACTGGAATTTAACATAGAGACAGCCCTCTCAGCAATGGAAGACCCCATACATCGTACTCTCTTCACCTTTGTGTAGCAGCATAGCTACACACAAAGGCAACTTTATTTGGAGTCCATCCGGTAAAATTGAAGCAGAGACAATTTTAACATACGAATGGCAAGCAGAAGTACATGTACATCACAGCCACATCTGATGTACTTTGCCACATAAAGAGAACAAATCTTTCTTCTAGAATTTTCTACTAAACAGAACAGACCAAAGATCTGCAGCAAACAGTGGGGGAAAAAATGTTAACCTCCCAGCTGCAGTCTGCATCTCAATCACATCTGTGCCTCACCTCCCAATACCACTTCTTGCTTTTATTTATTAATTTATTTACTGAGCTTCCACCCCTTAAAACATACAAATAACATAGATATAATAAAATAATATGATAAGATAATAATGATGATAACAAAGGGGATGAGGAATGACAAAACAGAGCGAGGCTCCAAATTAAGTGCTCCCAAAAAAAAACAAAAAAAATATAAAAATAGATAAAATACCGAACTACAAAACAACATTTGCATGGTGTGTTAGGGAAGCCCTTTCCCACCAATATCCTACCTGATACAACTGCAATTACCTCAAGTTTTTTCTCTGATTCTGCTAGTTTATCTTTCTGTAGCTGTATAAATGCGGCCAGCATTTTGGATATTGCTGTTCTATCTTCCAGCTCAGCAGCAAGTCTACCATTATAATCAGCCAGTAAAAAACAAGCCTCATCAACAATCTTGGAAAGGCGATCACCGGTTTCCTTATCTAAATCATGCAACATAAAAATTCTGTTATCAAACTAGTTCTTGCATATAGTTTGCTAAAATGGAAATGGACAAACTTCATGCAATGTACTGCCTTTACCTTCGATTTTTTCTAAAAGTGATACATCTTGAACTTCAGCTGGTAAATTAGCAATCTTTTCCCTGACAGCTGCATCTTGTGAAGCAGAATTTTCAAGCTCCATTAATGCTTTAATTAAATCCTCAGGCTAGGATCAAAACAGCAACATTCAAAAGATAACCACTGATCACAAAGTCAAATAAACATTGTGGTTAATAATTTCTCTATAACACTCGACTCTGATAATGACATGCATTCAGGTTGTGGCAACATCCAGCACTATCATAACAACGCCTTTTTAGTGGGACTACTTTTGCCAGCAAGATTACTGTAGACTGCATGATCACTTAACAGCCAAAGGGTTTTCCTGTTATAAATTGAGGGACAGTAGAAAAGTGTTGACCATCTGGAAGATGTCATCATCATCATTATCAAGTACCGTATTTACGCGTGTATAATACACACCCGTGTATAATATACACCCTAATTTTTTACCTCTTTTTTCTAAAAAAAAAAAAGATTTCAAGACAAACACCAAAAATTAAAACTTCTATTTTTTCATTTAATTAGCAGGTAAAGAGCTCAAGAACAGTTTGGCATTATACCAGTAAGTTGTCTCATGGAAGCTGATTGTTAAATTTGCCCTTATTTTCATAGCCCATGGTAAGGCTCAATTACAATTCATTACACGACTCAGGCAGTGAGAGGGCCAATAACTAAAATCAACCAATCAAAATGTTCTATTGCCGGTCAATATTCTCTCAGTATTGGACCGGGCACTGTCCCGTATGGTCCCAAATGATACCGCACTTGTGTCCCTTTGAACTTCAGTCGTATAATAAATCTCTTATTAACAAAGCTTCCTCGGGACTGTACTGGAAGAATATCGGCTCTCAGTCTTTTTTGTACGAACCGAGCTGTGCTCGGTCCGTATAAAAAGACTGAGAGCCGACACAGCTCGGTCCGTACTGTTAAGACCTCAGGCCAATATTCTCCCAGTATGGCCCTTGCGCTTGGTTAATAAGGTATATGTATCAGCTGTGTTTTGAAAACTAACTCTTCACTTGTCTTTCATACTAACAGCAACTCAGGAACCTTATCAAAATGCCATTCATTGTCCTTGCAATTCTCCCTTTTAACTTTTTCTCATCCCCGAGTGACCAAGAGTGATTTCTCCTTATGATAAAAATACTTTATCAAACAGACAGGTGATGAGAACAAAGAAAGAATATCAATGTGGCAATGCTAACTGATCAATCACTAATTTCAAATTGGTAAGAAATGTATGGTACACAGTAACGAGAATTGCTAATTACTGTATTGTCTGAACCCTTTAATCCCTAAAAGTGGCCTGCATCTAATTTCTCCAAACAATGTCACCCCTTAGTCACAAGAATAAAGGAAATGATCACCAACACCAACTAACAAAGCTCTAGATCTTTAAACAAATTCTCCTTGCCAGCACCTTAGGAAATGTATAGAGAATATATACTGATATTTGGGTGTTAAGGGTTCAGAGAAAAAGGGTTAACACATCCCTTACCCTGATAATCAAACTATAATCAGCACTGAGCTGCCTGATAATCAGCACTGAGCTGCCTTCAAATTTTCTTAGAGCACAGCCTTGTACACTTTGCAGTATCTGGGGCAATAATGATAATTTCAGACAAAGACTGGTGCCTTACATCTGGTGGATCCATTAGTGGTGCTTGTTTTTCATCATCAGTTTTTTGTTTCTTCTCAGGTGGAGGTGAATCAGATACCTGACCTGTGTACATTCAAGTGAAGTTTAACAAAAATTCAAAGTGAACAGAAATGGTTACTAATGAACTGTACCCAAAACCCATGCCCAATGCTAGTGAGGGGAAGGTAGGTTACATGTACCTGCAATGTACTAACATCCCATCCAGGGAGAGAAAAATGTTAAGGGATGAATACTAAATATAGCCCTATATCATCTCTCTTAGAATAGCAAACAGAAAAACTGCTTTTCTCAGGGCTGTATATAGAAATTAACTCACCCAAACACTTGTGAAGCTTCACCAAGAAAGTGGCTTCATACACATTTCTCTCTGTCCATATTGATATCAGCCTTTCAAGACCACGTATAGCCTCCACTGATCCGCCCCTGAATAAAAAAAAAAACAAATAGCAACAGCAATTAATTAATAAAAGGAACTTCATTTACAAAAAAATCCCCTCTGCAAGTGATGAAACAGAATTGGGAGATTATTAGTTGATCCAATACCAAATTCTCATTACTAGCATCATAAAATTGTATGGCAGACAGTAAGGAGAATTAGTGCTGAGTACTTACTGTGCACAATGCTGAAATGCAGCTGGCAAGACATGTTTAAATTCATTTAAAAATTCTGCGCCTTTTCTTTTTCCATTTTGGAGAACATCATTTGCCAGGAACATGAAAGTGAGTTTTTTGCTTGTCCTCGCTGTGAATAAATGAGGAGAATGTTAAAACTTACAAGATAATAAAACAAAATTGAACATAAGGGGTTTGTGGTCACTTGCCCACTACAAAACTACAAAGGTAGCAGGAAAATCTGGTATGAACAGATCAACTAGCCTGACAAGCTACAGGAGGTGAGCTATTAATGTTCTCACTATGTTTTGACACCTTCAGGAATCTAAATTTACCAACTAGACACACTACCCTTGAAGAAATCTGAGTATCCTTACATCAATAATATGTGAAACAAAATGTTGGTAAAGATTATGCATCCGTTTTCTGATGGATTCAACAAAATGGTGAGTCAATTACAAAAACTTAGAAGGAGGCAAACAAAATTATTTCCTTCATATCCTTTCATTAATTAGCAAGTTGGAGTTGAGAAAAGTAAGTTAGCTGCAGATGCATAAGAAAGCTTAATCGCTATTTGACATATTTTGGAGAAGCTATAAGCATCTGAGTCGATCGTCTTAGCTTAAGGTGATAAAAAAGCCAGGAATGTGCACCACGTTATCATCAGATCGTTCAACACCTCTTATGCAATCCGAATAAAGCCACCAGAACTTGCTAAAATACGTCGAACTTTGCCTCATAATTTCGCATGGAAACACGCGCCACATGCAACATATGAGACATGTGGAAGGTCTGTTGAAGAGGATCTTTCTTACAAGATGAGCAAATGCAATGCAAGGTCTGTTAATGGAGATCAGTTGCTCTGAAATCCACAACAAATTCAAACGATTAAGCCAAGTACATATGCACGGTACTGCTCACCTTTAGTTAGTTCTTTGTACCAGGACTGTACGATCGTTTTAGCGTGTTTTCTGTGATGAATAAGCCACAGCGAAAGCGTCTGGACACTGTGTTGAGTATTGGAAAGATCAGATAACTTCTTCTCCAAAGTTGCTGATGAAAAAGACGTCATTTTTACAGAAATTCGTGACACCAGGAAAACAAAAACAGTAAAAAACACTCCAGCCGCAAAGCCCTGTTTGAGAATAACCTGGATATGAGTTTGCCTCGAGTTGGAGCTGAAGCCGCTGATACAGGTACCGCGGACGAACTTCGAAATAACCAAATTCATATCTTCTGGTAACCGCTGACGTATGCGATTGTAGACTCAAACTAAAGGCCAACATGGCGGATAACGCAATCTACCGGGCTTTGAGGCTGTATGTTCTTTTTTTCACTGGTGGCTCTTCCAGTGTTTCTTTTCTGTGTAAATTTCCTTGCAGTCGCCTTAATCCTCACTTTTTCTGTTTCTTCAGCCATATTGCTCCTGATAAGTTTTACGTCGAGCCAAGGGACCAGCAATCAGTTGGTGATCAAATACTCGAAATAGACCGGGTTACACAAGAATTAAGTCTGGCAGGTAAAAAAAAACCCGTGTCTTATTAGATTTCGAAAGATTCACCTCTTCTAACATTCAGGAAATTATAAAACAATGATATTTAATTTAAGTTGTTTTCTTTTTACTCAGTGAAATTGATTTCGTTCCGTAAGCATCGCATGATTGAGAAACATAATTTATCACGACGGGATTCGTCTCTGTTTACCTTTTCGCAGACCTCCAAAAGAACATTTTTCTCTATCAATCGTTACGATTCATTGATTTCTGTGTGAAAAAAAAGATCAGGTTTTTGTTAAGTTGATCAAATTTTGTCAGTATTTCAAAGCGTATCGAGGAAGTTTTAATTAGGTTATCTTTTAGATGCTGGCGTAAAATTATAGACGAAAAAGCTACAAAGTCCATGTATTCCGCTTGTTTTTATCTGGGCGCATTCTGAAACATGTCAGATTCTTCTAAAAGGAAGTTAAATTGCTTAACATCTGAGACATTGTACCTGACTCTCTCCAATATCTGCAGAAACGTAAAAATTGCTGTATTTACATGTAACAGCATGTACTAAATGAAGAAGGTAAGATTTCCGGACAGCCCAAGACTTCATTATACATGCAGTTCTGGGATAAAGAAAACAGTGGAAAAAACAATAGATTGCCTTTTGGACCATGGCTTTGTGTTTCAATAGTATGAGGCTTTGTGGAAATCTTACCCCCCAAAACAATTTGAGATTGCCCTATCTATGTCGTGTATTCTAAAATCTGTTTTCTTCTATGGCATTAATAGGTCTTGATAGTGCTACTTGTTATTAACAGCTGGCAGGCCAACATGTTGACTAGCTACAAGTTGCCTTTTGCTGATGTCCTTCTGTTTGTACAAACTGGTTGTAATTTGAGATTTTCTTCATTCCCATTTTAGACAATGAGGGTCAAATTCCGCCATCAGCTGAAAGTAGAGATATATTTGGAATTTTGGGAATCATAAATTTGTTGGCAGGTAACCTTCAACGCTATTGCAGCAGTACTACATATAGTTCTTTGCTGTTAACGTGGAGTTGTGATTCATTGATAGCAAGTATGGGACATGTGAACTTGTGAAGTATAAGAAATATATGTTCAAGTGCAACTCTCTATTCTTAATTCTATACCATTTGCAATTACATTTATACTCTATCTTAAAGGCTTGTTCATTGGTTAGTCGGTCAGAGGTAAGATACTTGCAATGCCAGCGTGACTGCTTTATTCAATGAAAAAGAAAATCAAAGTGCCCTAAATGGCAGTTAAACCTTGTAACCCTTCCTGTTGATATCTGGGATGTTCCATCCCATGACAATCATTAAACTTGCCATTGACATTTAACAAATGGTAAACAACACAGCGTACACTATTGAGTTATGGATGCATGCAGGAGGTTGCTAAGCACGAAAGAAGTGTAAGAGTCGCTCGAGGCGATAGCCAAGAGCAACTCTAGCTTCTTGAGTACTTAGCAAACCTCCCAAGTGCATCCGTAACTCGATAGAGTATGCTGTGGTGTTTACCATTTGTTTTATAACATAATAATTTGGATATATCAACAAAGTTGAAATGGTAAATTGGCCACCGTAATGATTTATAACATAACATTGATACATGTTTTATAACATAACATTGATACATGTTTTATAACATAACATTGATACATTGTAGTGAAAGAGTTCCCTTTTATTTAACAAATCTTACGTGACCAGAAAAACAAGCGCACATGGAAAAATAGTCTTTGCATTTGCTCACGTCAGCAGCGTACACCCATGGGCAAATGGGGGACGCTAAATTGACCAATGTTATGTTATAATATTTTTTCCTAAGTTACTTTACATGTCAATCACTATTTTCCTTCAGGGTCATACTTGGTTGTAATCACCAAGAAGACTCTTGTAGGTCTTATCAGGGGCCATGAAGTATGGGTTATCAAAGGAACAGATATTCTGTCTTTTCCAAGAGCAACATTACATCTCACAGAGAGTCAGGTACATGGAGATTTTGATTGAATTGTTTCCATGTGTGAAATGATAACAATACTGTTGACAATGGTAATAATAATGACAAAACTTTTCTTTCATCTCTTTGACAGCAAAGGAACAACAATATATACTTATCAATGGTGCAGTCAGTTCTTCAGACTAGTAGCTTTTACTTCTCTTGTACATATGATCTAACACACACCCTGCAAAGACTCTCAAGAACCAGCCCTGACTTCCTTCAGATGCCTCTCTTCGAAAGGGTAAGAGAGCATTGAAAGTCAAGTATTGATAAATACAGTTAGATGATCAAATGCAGAACAAAAATGGGTGGGACTCTAAATCAAGAGATGGGGGAGGAGCCTTGGGTGGTCATTGTTAGGCAGGGCTCGACACTAACTTTTCAACTTACTAGCCAAGTGGCTTGTGAAATCATAGATGGTATGACAATTTCAGTTTGTTTACTAGCCAAACTGGCTAGTGGAAATGGAAAACCACTAGCCAAAACTGAATTTCTACTAGTCTGTGGCTAGTGGGCCACTGTTAGGGTCAAGCCCTGTTAGGTGTTTAAGAGTTGAACATTTCACTCCACAGTGCCCCTCTCCACTCACAGGGTTGTTATTAGAAGCCCATAGGCAGTGGAAACCCTCTTGTTGTCAGACCATTTTATGGAAATCACTTTGTGAATTGTGCTTAAGGACAGCAAAGAAGTATTTTTGAACTGACTCTAATGTCAATGTCTAGAAGAAGAAGTTGTGTTCCAGAATGCTAAAAATCACATCTCAGAGAGTTTCCAATTTTAAATTGAACCACCCAGTTCAGATCACACATCTATTACATTTTCTAATGACAACCGTGCAGCCAACAGTATAAACGGGTTATGATAAACTGTTAGGGAAACTGACAAAAAGGCGGCAGAGAGATTACTTGAGATGCGCTTCACTGTAATTTCCTATCCAAGAAGAGATGACGTACTCCTAGCAATGCATCAGAAACAACCAACCTAATGCCCACTAGGAAAAAAGTCTTACATCCAGTTTCATTTTTAATTAACAACAATTTCCCTAATTTTCTCGTCAGGCTGATCCTCGATTTGTATGGAATGGCCACCTCTTAAGACCTTTAGTGGTGCAACCAGAGGTAACAGTCTCTTAAATACAAGCATGATTTAAATTTTTAATGATAATGATGCATTTATGTAGTGCATTCTCCATATTTATATGCTATAATCACCTTCTGGGGGACTTGGGCAAGACTGCATCAAGCAGTTAACAATTTATAGAGGAAATTTTTTCAGGTGCTCTCTTTTAAGAAACGAGGCCAGACCGCAACATTCCCTTGTTATAAGTGCTCTGCATGATCATAACATCTTGTTGTTGAAGAGGGGAATATTTTTGATAATCTGAGACTGAGTAACTGGCACCTAAAATGTACTAACCAACTGACTGTCAACCAACACCAGAATAATCATTTGTTACTTCCTTGATTCACAGACTGAGTTTCAATAGTTCAATACATGTATATAAAACATCTGGTAATTGTGAAGAACAGCTACCCTCCACCAACAGCCAGCCAACAGTCAGCTGACAGTTGGCCGACACTAAACCGACAGTAGGGGGAGCTGTTCTTCACAATCACCAAACATCTTTTTGCTGTCTTGATCTTCTCTTGCAGCTTTACAAATTTATACTTCCGGTTATGCATGGCTGTATCCTTTTTAAATTGAAATGCTAAATATACAATTAAACTTTTTGATTTTGCTCCTCTCTCCATTCGCAAGGACGTCTTTCTCCTTTCAGACCCAGCAAATTGTAGAAATTAATTATCAGATATTTTGAGTCAGAGCTAATTTCAATCATGAATCTCTTGGTCAGTTTTTCATCTGTTCATTTTTTTTTTTTAATTTAACCGCCTCCCGGTTAGCTCAATGGATAGAGTGCTGGACCGATGTGTTGGAGGTAGAGGGTTCAAGCCCTGGCCAGACCAACACTCAAGGTCTTAAAATAATTGAGAAGAATATGCCACCTCTCTATAACATCAAGAAATGGTTTAGATATTCTAGTCTTCTCGGATAAGGACGAATAAATGGAGGTCCCATCTCCTGCAGGGTTAGGGGTAGGAGACATTAATTTCCCATGCATGAGATTACTATGGATGTCCTCCCTTGGGGTGGGATGGGTGGGTTGTTGTCTTGCATTTCATACATGAGCCTCTGGCTCGGGCAATATGGGTAACCATGCCCTACGTAAAGACATTAAACTTTGATTACTATTTACTATTACTATTACTATTGCCTAATATGTTAATATCAGGCTAATCTCTTGTCAATCTCTTCTCCAATGCTGTTAGGGAGGCAGTTTTCATTTATTAATCTTTTCACTATTAACATCTTGATGAATAATTCTCCTAAATGTCTGCCATACATTTCCTATAAATTTTGTTTTGAGAATTTGGTGTTGGATCAAATGATAATTCCCTTCACTGCATCATACGTATCTAATACCGCAGTTCAAAATATATGAACTTCATATATTCATTGTATCTGATTTATCATCACGGGTTTATTACGAATCAACTTAACAGCCTGCTCCCAGTTGGCTTGTTAGCTCAATTGGTAGAGCGCTGCACTAGTATCGCAGAGGTCAGTGGTTCAAATCCCGTACAGGCCTGATTTTTTTTTTTTTTTTTTTCAAGTGTGATTTTCACTACTGCATAAATAGCGCTATCTACTGTGAGGATCGTGCATCATACCATCAATATTGTTTGCTATTTTCATCCTTCAGCTGCTTACCATATTTATTCAACTGTAATTAAGCTGAGTGATTTTTACACAAATCAAAACTGAAGTGAATTAAAAATTTGGGCTCAAGAGGGGATCTTGGCTTTTAGCTGAAAGTTTTTAAAAAATATTTTTTCCAGTGCATGGAAACTCTACTAAATTTGTATGGGTAATCACATGATTTCAAGTGTAATTTGGAATAAATATGCATGAGTAGACTAACAAAATTGCATGAGCCCGTTAAGGGCGAGTGCAATTCGTGGTCTTTGAAAAAATTTACAAGGGCTTACTTATTCCAAATTGCACGAGAAAAATCATGCGATTTTGTATTAATAATACACATGAAAAAATATGAGGTAGCTTATCATAATTATGTAGAAGAAAAGCGCATGCATCAAACCTTACAAGTGACATTGTACGTTCAGTCAAAACAACCGCATACGATCAAAACAATGAGATAAAATGAAATTTTCACTTCTTTAAGGCGCAAAAAAGTCAAAGTCCGGCCAAACAGTTCAAGGAATTGTTCAGTGAGTTTGGTAATTCTGTGAGTGTCTTTGATTATTGACCAATCAGAATGTTTGGTTTGTTACTTTCTTGGCACTGAATTAACCTTCTTCTGCACTGAATTAACTCTCCTCTGCACTGATCATAACCAATCAGAACTGAGTAATTTTTTCATGAATATTATTAATTGGTAATATTTTATTGATACTGTGAGGAGAATGAAAGGCTTCAAACCAGTTCTATACAAACTGTAACACCACAAACTTTTTTAATCCAGAATTTGAGAGTTGGCACTTACAGAGTATATAAATCTCCTTTTCTTATCCTACTGTAAATAACAATCCGTAGCATTCACATCAAAGCTTTCTGCCCATTGACCATACTTTAGACCTGACAATGAAACAATACCACTCCTTTTTTGAGGCTTCCTCAAAAACATTTAGAAAATTAAGAAAAAAAATTGAAAACAAATTAAAATGTTGGAATCCATCTCTCTGAGCAGCTTTGATTGACAACAAAGTTTTTTCTGCCTCTCGGTCAATCTGGCTTGTTAATTGTAACTACCGTAACCAGTTTTCAGCCAAACTGTCAATTGACAGAAATTCTAAACGTTGATTGTTTCCCTTAACACTGTTTAAGTCATCTCTATCAACTCCTGTGTTATTAAGCAGAACACATTTGATTTTATCCTTATATCAAGAAGAAGTTGTTTCAGGGCAGGTATGTGTGAGTCTGTTTTAATTTGTAATTTTTTTCAAATCCTGGGGGTAGATGTAGGTAAGTTTTGTAGAATTTTTTCTAGAGTTCAGTGGGCGAGTTATCTTGTCAGAGGTATGTGCAATTCAAAGATTATGATTTCTACCTCCTGCAGGCACACGTTATTTCATTCGAGGGCTTGATGCTGAAGGAAATGCTGCAAATTATGTTGAAACTGAGCAGATTACTCAGTTTGAATCCGGAGCATGTTCTTTTGTACAGGTAGCATTCATTCCCCTGTTAAGTGAAATCAAATCATTTTTTAAACTGTGTCCTCTTTGCTCATGTCTACTTTCCTTTTCCATAGACAAGAGGATCCATCCCACTGTTTTGGTCTCAGAGGCCCAACCTTAAATACAAACCAGTACCTCTGCTAAATCCTTCAGCTGACCATGTAAGTGCAGAAGAGCTACATTGTTCACCATTGAAAAAATATTTTAAGTCATTTCTGCAAGATACGTGAAGCTCTTTTATTACATTCTGTGAGCAAATTCTTTTGTGAGGTGGGCAGAAAAAAGTAGATTGAAGAAAAAAAGGATTAAAAAAAAATAACTAGTGATTAAGTCTCATAAATAAAAGATTTGAACCCAGTACTTCATTAAGGCGACACACAAGCTCTCTATGGAGCGGGGGTTGTGAAGAGGGAAGGAAAGAACAGAGGACTTAAGACAGAACTTGCAATCTTGTCTCATAAGTTTGAATTCTTCCCCCAGAACCCCTTGTTGTTTGCCAGAAACGCCACTTGTGGGGAGCTTGCAGGCAGTGTAATGCCTGAAATAAAATTGAATTAAATGTGTTCAAGACCAATATGTCAAGTTGGGAAAATTTTTGTATTGCATAAGATAAGAAGTTTAGAGCATCTTCGATAATTTCACTGATTTGATATTTTGGCAGAGAGGAGGATTTGCTCTCCATCTAGACAAAGAAAGAGTTTACTATGGAGAACATGTTTTAATAAACCTTGTAAGTATTAATTAAAAGAAATTCAATAATTTCTCTTATTTCAAAAACATGGGAAGACAATGATGTTGTCTTGGGTACCATCTCGATTAGTGGTAGTTTTACTTTCCAATAGGTCCTTTTCTATATTCTACAAACATTATCAAGGCTGAATCGACCTTTTTATCAGGAAAAAAGCTTTATAAACAGAGTGAGAACTTGTTTTATGTTCATGTTGGAAGTTGAAAATGGATATTTGTGTGCTGAGGTTAAGCATTGGTGGTCATTGTATTCAGTGCTCTATAATTATACTAAGGCATTTTGAAATTACTCCCAGAGGTCAAATGGTTAACGTATCCTTCTATGTCTTCAGATTGCAGTTTTTAATTCGTAAAATCATTCTCAAGAGCATTTATATGCCATCAATTTCCCGTTTTTAAAACAGATTGATCAGAAAGGCCCAGAGAAGATTTTAGGTGATCGCTACACAGAGACTGTTAGTACAGTAGGGTTAACCGACAACTTCTTGAGGTAAAGTGTATAACATGGAATATTTTTTGGTAGTTTCAAAATCTTCTCCACCATGTTGACGAGATAGTACAGGATCACTGACTCGTATACAATATGTCATTCAGCAGTTATGTCATCAGTTTCTTAACAAATTCTTTTCATTGGTAAATGAAAAACCAACCACCATTAAAAATTTTTATCAAACTTCTGTCTTTCTAGTTTTATTACATCTTTTTAAAGTTGGTGATTAAATTACATGGTCTCATGCATGCCAAGTCTTCAATAAATTATGTTTCACAAGTTGGTGATGAGCTACATGTGTACTGTAAATAACTCTTAGCTACTTGAGCTCAGAATATTAACATATTGACATCTGTTTTCCACTTTGAAGGACTTAACAAAGGAACCTTAAGACAGTGTGTTAGCTGTTTTCTTTGTTATTAATTTTGAAATTATAGATATGAGCCATTCGATTTCCATAAAGAGTGCAGTAAAATGAGATGGGAAAGATTGTCCATTCTAACAGGCAAATTAAAGGGAGATCAGGACAAGTTTGGGTATGTCCTCAGTCACTTTCATTTGATTTTAAAAAAAATTAGTTTGGTAAGCATGCGGTGTTCTTCTTTTCAGGCAGTAACTAGTAAAATTTACCATCCATAATTATTTAAAGAATGCTTGTTACTTATGTTGTTATGTTCACTATTAATAATAATTGTGCTCTTGTTATATTCCTATATAAGGTTTTTCTCTGTCCGAAGTAAAGATGCTCAGATTGACACTGAGCAAAAGGGAGTTTTCAGGACAAATTGCATAGACTCACTTGACAGGTAAATAACCAAACACAAGTTACACGTCAGTCGAATAGAATTCATATCACTATTTCTTCCTATAAATGTTACAATAATTATTATAGAAGCTATAGATGTAAGGGTTTTAGAATAATAACATTGGTTTGTGTTCTTTTTTTTTTTTTTTTTCGAAGAACAAATGTTGTTCAAAGTCTGCTGGCAAGGAGAAGTCTTCAAGCACAGTGTGAGGTAAAGCTTGTCTCCTCTATTATGCTCCTACACATATTTTAGCATTAGAAGTCAATTGACGGCAAGACTAGAGTTCTACTTTTTATAAAGTTGACACACAATCTGTAAAGGCTGATAAACAATAATAGTTGTTACCTCTTTGAGTTTGTTAATAGTCTGTGTTATTGTATGTAAGGCTGGTTTTGTGAGTAATAGGTTGAAGCAAATCCTATGTCCCTATCCACCACCCAAGAGTACAAGGTGGGTTCAGAACTGCCCACTTTGATCCTGCAAAAAGAGAAAAGTGTTTTAGCCAGTTTACAATAATAACAACTCTATTTTTTTAAAGAAAAAAAGTTATCTGACAGTTTTCAAAGCCATGTAGTCCTACCACATATCTTTAGACTGTCAACACAATTGGTGAATCTTTATAACTTAACTCATTTTTACAAATCTGAGCTCTATGACCTCACATTTGGTCAAGCTGACAGTGATAGTTCTGTATTACTAGTAAGTGTAAAGAAAAAAGAATGTTTATTTGCGTGCAACTCACAACAAAAATGTGACTTTCATTATAGCGATATGAGATTCTAAGCCCAGGAGAGAGAATAGAGAGTTTCAAAGGAATGGAACAAGTATTCAAGAATGGTAGGTCGATAATTACAGGGAGCTGGGATGGCACAGTTGTGAGATATAGACACCAAAGTTTGTTTCAGTAAACCTCACTGTATTTGTATGTGCTTTTAATTTCCCAAGTGGCACAGTTGTGAGATGGACGCCAAAATCTGTTTGAGTAAACAGTACTTTACTGTATTTGTACGCACTTTTAATTTCGCAATAAACTTTGACTTCTTAGCATTTATATGGTGTAAGTTTGGTATGATATCATTCATATAGACAGAAATCACTTAGTGAAAATCACTTGGTGAATATCACTTTGGTTTTGCTGTTCACAAGCTGATCATAATCTTTGTGATATATTTCATTTAACATTCCATTATTGAGCCACTACACCTGACTTCACAGGGCTCGACACTAACTTTTCAACCTACTTGCCAAGTGGCAAGTGACAACTTAGATGTTATATATAACAATTCCAGTTTGTTTGCTAGGCAAACTGGTTAGTGGAAATCGAAAACCACTAGCCAAAACTAAAATTCTACTAGTCCTTGGCTTGTTGGCTACCATTAGTATCAAGCCCTGCTTTAGAGTCTCTTTCTCTTTTTGCAATGCACTACTACATCTTAGCTTTCATTTGATGTAAGTTTCACACGAGAGGCTATACATAACGTTTAAATCAAATCGCTACTGGTGGCAATTTGACTTTGAGTGGTGGCAAGTTTTGTGGTGGTGAGTTTGTTGTGGTGGCAATTTGACTGTAAACCTGTGAGATGGCTCAAATCCCACTACTGTGACCCAGGGTCAATTCCAGGTGTGGC
>NC_142521.1:9820000-9875000 GCF_964205215.1 Stylophora pistillata | reverse complement strand
AGACACTCCAACTGTGATCCAACCAGATATGTTTTGAATCATTCTCAAAATACAGTAAGCTCTGAAGTTATTTGAAAGTTCTGCAATCTGATAAGCCACGAACAATGGTTGACAAATCAGTCCGACCAGCAAATCGGAAGCAGCGAGACAAAACAAAAGCATGAAAGATGGCGAATGAAGCTCTTGAGTCTTCCAGATGACATTAAGAATGATCATATTTCCTGTAGATGTTATTGTGGAAAACACTGCATTGAATATACAAGTAAGAATACTCGCAATAAAGGTTTCTCTAGTTTGTTCCAAGTTTAAGTCCAAAAAGGAACATCGCACATTGGTTCCGTTCATCTTGGAGATAAAGGATAGAACTCAATGATGAGTTCAGGAAGACGTTGAACGGAAACATCAAACCAAACGGATCGAATTTTCATAATTCATATGCACGTGCTTCAATCAATAGTAGAACATCTGAATAAATGCATTTGACATTAGGTTTGCTTAATTAAAAAAAATTAAAAATAGTCAAAATAATTAGATCGAGTCAGGGACATCCAATTTGGAAATTTACGAACCTTCCTCATAAATGAAATTATTTATTCATTCCCAATTTATTTTGAACTTTAAGAGGTTAGAGTGATGGACACTCTCTTTTTAACAACATGAGCCGGAAACTGACGATTCCTCTCATTAACAGTGAAGGAAACACTCTTTCAAAAAGCAGCCACTTAAAATTTTAATCTAAAAGCAGGAAATCTTTACGAGCGTCCTATCAATGCTAGTTCGGAATGGTGAAAATTATTCATTTTGAATGTATACCGACGGAAAAGAAAACTTATCCTATTAGAAACGACAGATCGAGAGACAAATTCCAGAACAAAAGCTCATCTTTCAAACCGGCAGTCTAAATCCCACAGGGATCAATGAACGCTTTTCATTCCACTAATTTATTCATGTTTTTCTCGTTGCCATGCACCCACCAATAACGTAGCTCCATTTTCTGCCTTTAAAAGCACTCACAACCCACAATTCCTCTATTCGCTCCGACGAAGGGCTAACGCTCGAAACGTCAGCTTTTGTAATCATTACGGTGGCCAATTTACCATTTCAACTTTGTTGATATATCCAAAAAATTCCAGAATGGTTGAGATTGTTATCTTTGGCAATTGAGAAGGGTGAAAGTTATAAACGACTGGAGGTATTCACTTTGATTCTAAATTTAAATACAAAATTGCGATGAATAGTAATTCGATATTACCCTCGCTGGTCTCGTTTATAGACCATAGCCGGTCAAAAGGGCTATCATCAGTCATTATCAGCAAACCTAACATCATGAAGGCAAACACATTATCTTGACTGCTGAATTTTAAATATGACAAGTTGGTTTTTGTCCAATAATAGCTTCCAGCTTTGGGACAAATTTTTTGTATTACCTTCCTTCGGTTTTTACCCAATTTCAATACAAAAAATTTGTCCCAACGGCTTATTCCCAACGGCTATTCAAAGTGAGGTTTAAGAAAATCATTCCGTTTTAAAGGTTAGGAAAGGCTAGGATATAAAGTTATCTTTTGTCAATTCCCGTTAGTACTTTCCCGAGTTTCTCTTCAGAGCAGCTTTAAGAGCATGGCAAACATGGTCGAGCAAAATGAAAAGTAGAAAAACAGGAACAACCCATATATATAGAGTACAGTCACGGCAGATTTTCTGCATTTGAGCACATTCACTGTGTTCATCTGGACGCTTCGTTGTTGCTATTTTATCAGTCTCTGGTGCTTGCGAACGATTCGAAATATCTGGAACGATTCGAGATATCTGGAACGTGCTTGCAGCTGTAACCAGAAATGAAATCAGTAACACCACTAAAGGAATAATGATCCAGTTTCTAATCCAAACCTTTAACAAAACCCCAGTTATACAACCTGTCCAGAGAAAACAAGCGACTAAAAGCACGCGGCAAATAGTTACAGCTGTCCTGTATCTTAGATGAAGGGTTAAAGCAAGAAGCCGATCAACGGAGACACAGCTCAAAATCAACAATGATACACCAGCCGTTGTCCAGCTAGAGATATTATGAGCCATTCTCAGGATGCAGTAATACCTGAAGTTATCTGAAAGCTCTGCGATCTGATAAGCCACATAAAACGGCTGACAAATCTGTCCCACTAGAAGATCGGAGGCAGAAAGACAAAAGTAGAAGCATAAAGGGTGGCAAATGCAGCTCTGGAGTTTTCCAGATGACACGAATAATGGTACGATTCCCTGTAGAGGTTATTAATGAAAACACTGCGCTGAAAACGCAAGTGAGAATACTTGCAATCAAGGTTTCTGCGTTTTTTTCCAAGTTAATGTCCAAAAAGAAGCAGTTTAAATAAGTTCTGTTCATGATGAGAGCGAACGCAACACTGATTTAAGCTGGGACTTCTTAAGAAAAATTGCAGCCATCTCAGTATTGATAGCAATACATAATTCATATGCACGTCTTGCAATGAGCAAGCATACAACTCAAAAGGAACGGTCATTATATTTGCTTTTTTAAATAGTAAAAACATCACCGGAGAACATGCCTTTTTGACAATGTCAACGTTTCTTTGACAAGGGTAAGCACAATTCTGGCTGTTGAAAGTGGACAGAGCCAGCGCTTCATCAAAGAGCAAACAAATGAGTATTTTTCATTGTATTTTCCTGGATATGAATGTTTCCTTATACTGTGTAAAGCAGACAGTTTTTCGGTTAACTTTAAATTTCCTACCCCACGCTGCCTAGAAAAAACATCATTTACAACCTATCGGCTATGCTTTTGACTCTTCTTTCTCGTTAGTCAATTAACTACTCCTGACCATTAATTTTCAGACTATTTTGACTCGGGAATTAAATATACGTGCCTGTGTGTGTGACACTAGAGGAGACATTTTTGATGAGTTTACTAATATACCTACGTGTAGCTGTAAAATGGCTGTCCCCCAGCGATAGATGTCCAAATCATGACAACAAGAGGAAAAGGCAACCAGTATCAAACCAGTAAAACTGGTGAGATCCTAACCAGTATAAAAGCTCGTGATTGACAAAGGCTAGATACTTTACATGAAACATTCAAGACTTGGGTATTTTAAAGAAAAAGGGTGAATACAAACTATTAGTAATCAGGAGCATCGGAGCATACCTAATAACTTACGTAAACTTTTTCTTTTCTTTTCGAAAACGAAAAGAGTATGGAAAGCCTTAATGATCGATTCAAAGATAATCTAGTTATGTTTAGAACACTGAAAAGCCTGTTCCTCACAAACTTTTTGACCAAGAACGACAAATGATTTTAATGAAGCCTTCTCAAACGTGATGGAGGCGAATTGGTAAGACCGGGGTGAGAGGAGCATTTATCAGTTTATTTTTTCTATATTTATATATTTTGACTTCTATTAATGTTTTTCTTTTTATCTTGTAATCGTCTACCAATTCTTTTCACTTCTAGACCTGAACATGATCAAATTATCAGTCCAGTCTCTAAAACGATTTTTAGGAGCGTAGAGTGTTGATCTTCACGAATAGATGTTTTTGTTTTCTCTAGACTGTCTTAACTAATGGGATCGATTTTATTGGATGAAACGAGTTTCCTAACATCTGGAAATGCGCTATAAAGTCACAGCACTTTTCAAAGCCGGGAACCGTACTAGCCCGTCTGATTATCGCCCTATTTCTATTTTACCAACTTACAGTAAAATCTCAGAGAGGGGTGTGCATTATCAATTTAATCAATACTTTAACCAACATAACCTACTCAGTGAAAAGAAATTCGGATTTCGGCCTAAACATTCAACAGTTAACGCTGTTTCTAGTTTTTCCGATGAAATTTTATTAAATATGGGAAGGGGTAAACTGTGTGGAGCCGTATTCTTGGACCTATCCAAGGCCTTTGATACGGTCGACCACACAATCTTGCCACGAAGGTTGTCGTCTTTTGAGGTGACTTCTGACACGGCTAAATGGGTTGAGTCATATCTTAATGGTCGAATGCACTATACATATTGCGGTCCGGAATTGTCTGCTTTGTTACCTGTTACGCATGGCGTGCCTCAGGGCAGCATATTGGGCCCTTTGTTATTTCTTATTTTTATAAATGATTTGTCCACTGTCATCAAGCATTCAGAGGTAGCCCTATATGCTGATGACACAGTGCTTTATTGCTATGGCTCAAACCCAGTCTGGAGTGCGCCCTAAATGTCGACTTGCGTGCTATTCCTAACTGGTTACATGATAACAAACTTACTCTTAATGTTGATAAGACCAAAGCGATGCTTATTGGTAGTAATTCCAAGCTTCGCAAGTTAAACAGTCTCTCGGTTTTTGTTCTTTATAATCAACTCGATAGTGTTAGAAGTTTTAAGTATTTAGGGGTTGTATTATCCTCCAACTTTACGTGGACCGAACATGGGGAACATGTGATATCTATAGCATCGCCAGAAATTCCGGACATCGCGACGGCGCACGCGCGGGTTTACTTGGCAATATGGCCGCCAAACTCTTAAAGGAAATGTATGGCAGAAATAAAACAAAATAAAATAGAGCAAGTTCTGGCTTACCGGGCACAAGTGCCGCGATCGTTTCGAAATCTTGAAAGTTTCCTCGGCTATTCTGACTAAGTTGCGTTTACAGACGAATGTTACTGGCCCTGCTTTTTATTGATGTTTATTTTCGAAGCTTGGCTCATACAAAGCTCTGTATTTTAGTAGCCTGCGTCGCAGACAGTCGACACCGCCGGTATAGACAGTCTGCGCAATGGCTCCCCAAAAACTTGTTCCGATATCCCGCTGTTTGTGTATCCATTTTTGACTGGCTAGTTTCTTACGCGCTATCTGATTGGATAACTCTTGCGAAAGTGACCGCGCATTTATCACGTAATGCCAAAAATAAATTTGTGTAGGTTTCCCAACTACTTTATAACAGTTGTACATTACATTAAACGTTAAATTTACTTCGAGCTGGAAATAAGATGTCTGCAACTACAGAAGAACGTTGGCATACATACATACATACATACATACATACATACATACATACATAAACTTTATTTCCCTTCGGATTTCTGAATAGCACTAGATGTGCTAGTATCTCCGATATAGGTTTAAAATCGAAAGACTCGTATAAAACCTCATATAAAAATGCTAATAATTATATACTAATCCCCACTGGATAAATAACTCCTAATGGCACGTTTAAAAGCTGCTAGAGTATGTATGTATTTATGTATGTATGCGTAAGAAACTAGCCAATCAAAAATGGATACACAAACAGTGGAAAAAAGCGTTCAAAGCCGTGAGAGAGCAGTTTGAAATCTATAATCTTCTACCTGAACAGGAAAACGCACTTCACGAATTTCTTGGAGGTCGAAATATTTTTGTAAATTTGCCGACGGGCTTCGGTAAATCTTTGATTTTCCAGTGCCTTCCGATCGCTGCGGATGCTCTGTTCGGAAAGCCTCGTGGTTCCAGTGTTCTCGTTGTAATATCACCGTTGCGATCGCTTATGGAAGACCAGATTCGACATTTAAACAACATGGGAGTGCCAGCGATCGCCATTACCACCGATGAGGATGTCGAAATAATCCAGCAGGTTATGAACGGCAATTATGTTCTTGTTTATGGCTCTCCAGAGTGCTTGCTCTCCAGAGTGCTTGCTCTCCAGAGTGCTTGCTCTCCAGAGTGCTTGCTCTCCAGAGTGTTTGCTCTCCAGAGTGCTTGCTCTCCAAAGTTTTTGCTCTCCAGAGTTCTTGCTCTCCAGAGTTCTTGCTCTCCAAAGTTTTTGCTCTCCAGAGTTCTTGCTCTCCAGAGTGCTTGCTCTCTAGAGTGCTTGCTCTCTAGAGTGCTTGCTCTCCAGAGTGCTTGCTCTCCAGAGTGCTTGCTCTCTCTCGGAGATGTTCTTTGCAGAGGACAAACAGGAGATGAAGTAATGATACGGGAAAAACCCCCGTCAGATCCATCGCAGACTTTTTTCGATGTTGGAGCATCGTGGTCGTCACTTAGAAGTTCCCAGATCGTTTGACTGTAAGCGAATATTCCCTTGTACTAAGGCTTTTGAGATCTGCTTCCAATTTTTCTCTTTGCTCGATAAGTGACCGACGTTTTTTCAGTTTCGCAACACAGTTTCGGCAGACGTACTTGTTTTCCATCGATCGCAAAGATATTTCCAAACTTTCAATCTCGGTGAGTACGTCGTATTGTTTCCATCCCTTTGAAAGTAACACTCTTTCGTTTCCCTTTTCGATGACGCGACAGCATAAATTGCAATAATCGGACGAATCAGTCATAACCTTTTCAACCTTTTGAAATGCAAAACAAAGCTTTGTACAAAAGTGCTTCCAATATACAATTTACATGCGACGATATTCATTTTTAAAGGCCCATTTCCAAACGAGATGCCTTGCGCGCCCGGATCATTTTTCATATATGAAAAATACGCTATTTTCCTCGTAGTTGCGGTATCGCTTTGACATCTTCTTCCATCTTACTAATTCGGGCTTTCAAAGTTCCATCTTGGATCGTGTGCGAACAACAAACTATCGTAGTATCCATATCAGTAAATAGTTTTTAATTCTTACATGTATGACGGTGAAAAACGTCATTTGAAAAGTTGATGCCGCCGAAGAAGCGGTCTAGAGGAAGGCCGAGTCTGCCCGGCTCGGCAAAGGTTATTCGACTTCGAGAGTCTGTGTATGATTATGGAGGGCAAGGAAATTAACTATGGGTTTCGGTAACACTACAGATGTTGCTTTTGCAGAAATGTCATTGATTGTTCCTACGATATGGAACTAGAGACTCCGGGGAGATTTTTTCGAGGTGAGAATAATTATTTGACTGATTTTTACTTGAGTTCCTGAGATATGTATGCAAGCGATCTCATTTGTACAAGTCATTGTTCTATAATTGAAATGCGTAAAGTAAATCAGTTTTGGCCAATATTGGTTATTTGTTTATATTTTATTTAGTGTTGAAGCCGAACAATTTCCTTCAACATCAGGTAAGCTTTGTACAAGTTTTATACAGACTCGATTTATGGTTTTTCAGTCTCAAATATTTAGCTGCAAATTTGTTTACTGTGTTCACCAAATCTTTGCTTTTCTTTATAATAGTGTTAGTCAATGACTATCAGAGTTCGCCATTTAACAATCGCGCGATTCCAAAACAAAAACAAACGACTGCAAAGGATCTCGGATGGAAATAAGCCTTTAACTTGCGTGATAAATTTCGCAAGAATATGACCAATCATAAGGCGCGTAAGAAAATAACCAATCAGAAATGAATACACAGATCCGTGGATCCCTGCGGGATATCAGAACAAGCTTTTGGGCGCCGTTTCGCAGACGGACTATACTGGGGATTGTGGGACACGTCCGGCTGCAACGCAGGCTATATTTTAGAAGCTTGAAATCCAATTTTTGCAGCCGAACCAGATTTTGATGCGCCGTAGCGGTCAACATAATCGGGATAGACCAAGTGCCGCGATCGCTTGAGGAAAAGCACCGTATGAGGTACTATTTCACCGATAGCCCTTTTTACAGTTCCCGGCGCCATATTGGATGTGTAACCGCGCAAACATGATAGCGAGGTTAGTGTTGAGTCGCGTTGCGAGTTCTAGTGAGAGTTTAGTGAAATGTGGTGGTGCTCTGTCCTTTTCATCGAGATATTTCGACAATGAACGATACTTTCCCTACGCAGGATATTCCTCCTTCTTCTTCGAAAAGAAGAAGAAGACACTGTGCCGCTTTTTGGTTGTGCTAATAGCTATTATGAATCAACAGGCAATCCAACAGGTCTGCATTTCTACTCGTTTCCGAATGACTTCCAGCAGTGAATCAGATGGTGCAATCTCCTGAAGCGCCAGCATGGAGAGGACGGATTCTTCATCACAAAATCAACTTTTTTGTGCTCAGAACATTTCAAAAGAGAAGACATGCGAAAAAACGTGGGCACGTCGCTGGAAATTGGTGAAAGGTTTATAATGTTTGCACGGTTGTTTTGTTGCTTGGATACCGAAAGAAAATGGTGCTTTGATTTTCGGTATTGTAGTGTTTATGCTGGGATTTTTTTTTCCTTATTAAAAAGGTGACATTTATATTTCTCTGTGCACTGTGGTCTTACAGATATCTGTGAACTGAATGTAAAATTATAAATTTATAATGTAATATTAAAATGTAAAATTAAAAATTTAATAAAATCATGAGTTTATTATTATATATATATGGGCAGAACCATCTCGATTAAACTAGTCAGTACCGAAAAAACCACGGAAAATGCCTGCTTAAAGGGTCCCAGTAGCAACTGTGACAACTCAAGAAGAGTCATTTGAAGTTGAACAGGAATTATTTCACCAAGAAGTTAAAGCAGCTGTTTCAACTGTCAATGCTGCTTCATCTTCACCAGCCCTGCAACATTTAGATGTCCTTAAGCTGCAACGGGAAATAGAGCTACTGCAAGTACAATTAGCTGACTTGAAAGAAAAACTAAGTAAAGTTGAAAATGAGAGGGATATTTACTGGTGTGCCAATTTTCAATTGACAAAATTAAAGATGATGAGTCTGCGGTTCTATTTTATACTGGATTCCCAAACTATGGAGCACTCATAAGCTTCTATAATTTTATTGAACCAATGCTAGCAAAGATGCAGTACTGGAAAGGAGAGAAATTGTCAAAAGAGAGTCAGCCATACCAAACAGATGATAACAGAAGTAGGCTGGGGCCTTCAAGAAACTGTCATTCTTGGATGAATTTTTGCTCATACTTAGGAGACTAAAGGCTGGGTTATTTGTACAAGATCTTGCTGATAGATTTGGGATCAGCAAGAGCCTGGTGACCAGAATCTGCATTGCATGGATTAATCTTAACTATGTGGAGCTGAAAGAACCTTTCCCATTTCCATCACAAGAACTTGTTCACAAGAATATGCTGCAAGAGTTTGCTCAATATGCAACAACTAGGATTATTTTAGACTGTACAGAACTGTTTATTTTTTTTTCTGTGAATAACAATGTTAAATATTGTCAATAGGCTCTTCGAAATGTTATGTTTGAGGAATAGAATTTTCAAGCTCCTTCCCATAAAGACATAGTTTAACTCGCGTTTTATTGTCATGTCAATCACTTCCCTTATTTACACAATGTACAATGGTACGTTATCTTGATTTCACAAGCCCAACATCATCTTTTTTCCCTGAGTACTAACAACATTAATATTAATGTTTCTTAATGTAAAGAAAGATTACACCTAAATCAATTTGAGCATTAAATTTGAGCTGGTGAAGGTGAAACAGCATTGACAGTTGACACAGGTGCTATAAGTTCTTGGTGAAATAATTCCTGTTCAACTTCAAATGACTCTCCATGAGTTGTCACAGTTGCTACCGGAACCCTTTTAGCAGGCATTTTCCATAGTTTTTTCGGTACTGACCAGTTAAGTCAAGATGGTTCTGCCCATATATATAATAATTAAACTCATCATTTTATAAATCTATAATTTTACATTTTAATTGTACATTACAATTTTATAATTTTACATTCAGTTCACAGATATCGTATAAGACCACAGTGCACAAAGAAATATAAATATCACCTTTTTAATGAGGAGAAACCCCCCCCCCCTCCCCCCAAAAAAAAAAAAAAATCCCAGCATAAACACTTCAATACCGAAAATCAAAGCAGGCATTTTCTTTCGGTATCCAAGCAACAAAACAACCGTACAAACATTATAAACCTTTCACCAATTTCCAGCGACCTGCCCAAGTTTTTTTGCACGTCTTCTTTTTGAAATGTTCTGAGCACAAAAAAGTTGATTTTGTGATGAAGAATCCGTCCTTTCCATGCTGGCGCTTCAGGAGATTGCACCATCTGATTCACTGTTGGAAGTCATTCGGAAACGAGAAGAGATGCAGACCTGTTGGATTGCCTGTTGTGTCATAAAAGCTATTAGCACAACCAAAAAGCGGCACAGTGTCTTCCTCTTCTTTCCGAAGGAGGAATATCCTGCGTAGGGAAAGTATCGTTCATTGTCGAAATATCTCGATGAAAAGGACAGAGCACCACCACATTTCACTAAACTCTCACTAGAACTCGCAACGCGACTCAACACTAACCTCGCTATCATGTTTGCGCAGTTACACATTTAATATGGCGCCGGGAACTGTAAAAGGGCTATTTTCACCCTCCATGCTGATTTCTTCGCCCTGCTAATTGCCTTTAAAATCAGTTTACAGAAGCACAAATCAGTTCTACCCAAAGCAAAGATATCAAATGTCACGCGAGCATCTCGTTTGTGTTGATCCGAGAACCACATGTCGTATTCTTGGGCAAAAAAACTCGTATTTTGCCTCAAACCCTGCCATGTTTGGTATCAAAATTTGGCTAAACTTCAGAATACCCGGCCACTCATTTACATGTCATTGAATAAGAATAGCATCTATTGTGTTATGCCTCATTCTTTAAAGCCTCCCGACACATGTAAATGATGTGGACGGGTATTCTGAAGTTGCTCCGAAAGTGGAGAGGAAATATATTTTCTTTTTCCCGCAAATGTTTAAAGCTACATCGTTATGTTTGCTGACCAATTTTACCGTCGGCTTAAGGCATATCCCAGAGTCCCCTACAGCATTAGAATGCTTGTTTTTCAGTGAAAATTTTGGGAGCAACTTCAGAATACCCGTCCACATCATTTACATGTGTCGGGAGGCTTTAAAGAATGAGGCATAACACAATAGATGCTATTCTTATTCAATGACATGTAATTGTCAGACAAGTTTAATTTACTTGATGTGGAGAAGTTTAAGAACGCTGTTAGTGACGGTCGGGAATGATCGTTGCTTAAAATTATGTTCGCTAGCAAAGTGTTTACTCTGAAGATATACTCTTGACAGTAATCATCAAATATCGATCAAATATGACTGTTTGCGACACTTGTACGAAGCGAAGCAAGCTGCATCAACACCCCAGATAAGCTGTAGATATGTTAATCTACTAAATGTTTTCTTGGCTGCGAAGTATTCAGCTAAAGTAAAGGAGGATTGCAGTAGATTAGAGGGCATCTGTGGGGAGGTCAATAATATAGATTTAAAAGAAAAAAAGGGAAATCATACCGGGATATACAGCCGAGCGAACTTAAGCTTGCCCTTAGGGCAGACAGAAAAGAATCAAGGATGGAGCTGATGCAGCATTGAGAGAAAATGAAAATGAAGTTTTGAAGACCCGTTGTGAAGAGCTTTACAACAAAATTGTTGTATATGAAGCTTCCAACAAAGATACCAGTGAAGACCTTACTGTGGCAAAAGCAAAGATTGAAAGTCTTGTAACTGAAAATAATAAACTCCATACATACATTGAAAAGCTTGGACACTAATTTTGATCTAGAGTAATTTATATCAAAACCAGGAAGTTCAAAGGAGTTGTTTCTTTAAAAGGTATGGGCTCAATCAGTGGTTAAAAAAAAAATAAGTCAACAACCAGAGAACCAAATAAGACTGACCATAAATTTGAAAAATGGGCTCAATCAGTGGATAACAAAATAAGTCAACAACCAGAGAACCAAAGAAGACTGGCCATAAATTTGAAAAATAATAGCCTACTGACCAAAAATCAATTTAGATGTATGAACTTCTCTCTCTAAATTTTCATCCATCAGAGAGGTATCACACAGAATAATTTTCAAGGCAAACATCCACAGGTGCAATAATTAAGCCATTAGATGCTGACAGAAAACTATTTTGGAGAAAAAAGATTTAAAGAAGTCAAACAAATATTGATCACGCTTTACCACAGAATACATGTACCACATCAACCAATTATCATTTTTCAATTAATGTAAGCCACAAATTGCTTCACAAAATAAGTGTTTTTGGATTCTAAATCAATCACAGGGGTTGAAAAGTTGAATGATGAGTGCCAGAGAATTCGCCCCCAGAAGTCCAATAAATGGGATGCCACAAAAGATATGCTCTGAGTTTAATTGACAATTTATTAAACAAACATCAACTATTAGATTAAAGGTTGGACCTATGAGTTTCCATTCATTTCACAAACTAACAAATTACAAAATGGAATATTTTACACAGTCACACTTGTTATGCTGTTGATGCAGGGCAGTCTGAGACAAAAACACTACAATACATAAAAACATTCTCAAAGTTGCATGGCTTTTTTGCCATTTCAACACATAGCTTCTCCAAGAGATACCTAGGAACTTTGTAGAGTATCTCATCTTTGTTAAAATGATGAACTGGGGACCATGACAACACGGGCTTTATCTTAATCGGGATTAGTCTATGGCAAATCCCTCTCCATGTTCGTTCAAAAAGTACCACGAGCGTTTGGGAAGGTATTTGAACCTTGTAAAGTCATTTATTTGAAAAAAAAAATGCCCTCGGTGTTCTGAAGGAATTCCTTTATCATGTGAAACAAAGCGCCATATGTCCAATTCCAGATCCGCATATATAAAAGGGTGAGACTTGTGAGGAACTTTTTAGACCAGTTAGCATGCCAACGGCAAATCGCCGACTTCCTTCTATAAGCCTTTCATCGCTGATTTGAGTTGGCCTCAAAAAAGATCTGAAAAATTAGTAAAGATTGCTTAATTCCGTAATAATCTTCTTTGTTAATTTTTCTTTATTTTTAGAAAAATAAGATTGCAATCTCTAATAAAACTTAATACCAAATCCGGAATAAGATTTTCAGCTGGCTCCCAGCTGCAAGCTTCCACTGGCCATCCTCTCCATTTCATCAAGTAATCATAACCTTACAATCACATTTATATACAGAATATATACCTCAATAACGTGAGAAACTACTTGCCGACTCAGTGAATAATAAAAACACGACGAGTAAAAGAATACTAACAAGACTTACCGAGTTACATTTTCGCCGGGTAATAATTCTCTCCACATCAAAAACTCTTCCCCTATTTCTTGTGTGGGTGGCAGTGTCGTATAAAACGACAGAGGAAAACGAATGATGTTGTTTGTTGTCAACCACGGGATTTTCGCGAAGACGCCATGTTGCCTCATTAGCATAAATTGATTAACTGGCCCGCTGCTTATGCGCGGGCTCAAATGTCCGGAATTTTTGGCCATGAGTGAACCAGACATCAGGGCTTTCGGCGTAGGATCAAGCATTTGTTGCCGCATAATGCACGCCTGCTTTATTACAAAAGCCTAGTCCTTCCCATCCTTGATTATGCTGATATGGTATGGAGTGGTAAGGATAACGCTGTCTTAATGAACAATATGCAGGTGTTGCAAAATAAGGCGATAAAACTTGTTCTAGATAAACCATTGTACTCTTCTGCAACCGATGCTCTCAATCAGCTCGGCTGGTTAAATTTAAAACAACGCAGGCACTTCCATCGCTGCTTGTATGTTTATAAATGCGTGAATGGAATTACATCTCACAAATTGGAATTATCTAGAAACAGCGATGTACATAGATACAACACTTGTTGCAAAGATCATCTTAGACTACCATCAGTAAAACGGAACTGGGGTAAACAAAGAACCTGTTATCATGCCTTTAAAGACTGGAATGCCTTGGACAGTGACTTGGAGAACTCTGGCACTATATGTCAGTTTAGAAATAATTTTTTTTAAATCTTTTAATCCATAGCTTAGTTTTAATATCTGCGATTTGTGTTCTTACTTTTAACAATTTGTGAGAATATATCAAAGAAAGTTTTACAAACTTTCTCTTTCTTTGAAGAGGGGGAGTGTTACAAGGATCGGAATTGTCTGGAAAGTTCGCGAAAGTCGATGTCACGCAATATGTTGTTTCGAGAATTTTCTAGAACTGTAACTCATCAGTTTAAAAATAGAGTTTACCGTAATAGTTATAAATAGTTACTATTGTAATGGTTATAAATAGTTACTTTTGGAAACTTCTAGACTCTCTTCGGATGCTTATACTGAAACAGCTCGCTAGTCAGGTTGTTGCTGTCATTTGGGACTTCGTTCCCTGTTTGTGATCTACAAGCGATATTGTGTGACAAGTGACAAGTGACAAGTAAAGGGATTTTCCCGTTCGGATGTGACTGATATTCTGCTGTCAAGTCCAGAGCTGTTTACCGTGGAGTGCGATACGTCGAAGGAAGTCTTCAGGAGATTTCGACAAAGGGAAGGACAGTTCTTTGCTTGTGGTCAGATAAGCGTAGATAAGTACATAGTTAATTTTAGTTGGATTGTTCCAAGAGTGGTCGCTATCTCATGTTAAGTTACCTCCCGTTGTTTACAGTTAAATAAATTGTGTTTCGCGGAAATAGCGTGGTTATTATCTTTCTGCCGGTAATCAGTTACCCTAACAAATTTAATGATATTTTGGATCAGGACCTCTCTGTAGATCACCTACGGGTGAGAGAGCTTCCTGTTTAAATATCATTATTATTAAACCTTTCTTGTAAACAATGTTTTAATGCGACGTTGAATCTGTTCCATTCTCCAGCAGTAGATAATGGGATTTACTGAAGAGGTAATGAAGACAACCAACGTGGCCCACTCGTAAGCGACCTTAACTGACTTTCTTTCGCCTATGATCATTTCTACAGCCATAACGACGAGGAAAGGAAGATAAAACATCAACATCAAGCTAAAGACACAAATTACTGTCATGGCCGACTTTTTGCAATTTACTACGTTAATATCCTTCTTGCGGTGTGGATAACTGATTATTGCATTATTTAGTCCTTTAATTTGACGCTCGTGCCTTCGAACGATACGAAAAATTTTACCAGTGCAAAAGGCGGTAGTTGCCATCGCCGATAACTGAATGATAACCGCGATAATGATCCACTTTTGTAACCACAGCTTTAGTATGGTCGCGACCGAGCAAACTAGACAAACTGCTATCATTGCTGTTATCACTCGTCGAACCGTAACGATGCTTCTGTATCGCAAGTGGAGTGTTAAAGCGAGAAGTCTGTCGACAGAGATGCCACTAACGGTCAAAAAAGACACGCCAGAAGTTATCCATCCACAAAAGAACTGAATCAGTCGCAAGTTACAATACGCGCTGAAAGATTCGAGGCTCTCTGCTATCTTGTATGCAACGAAGGATGGCTGACCAACCAATCCGACAAGAATATCTGACATGGCCAAGCAAAACAACAAAACGAAAGATGGTGAATGAAGCTCTCGTGTTTCCCATATAATGAACATTACAATACCATTTCCTGATATCGCAGTTATTGTAAACAGTGCACATAAAACGCATAACACCACACTTGCTGTTTCTTCTACTTCGTCTTGTTCCCATTTAACTTCAAAGAAAAAACACGTTAAGTTGGCTGTAATCATGGCGATTCCGCTGTCGCAATCGACCACTTGCCAAGGCTTAGTTTCAAGTTAAATGCAAATATGTTCCTTTGGTTTGGACCTCTTAGCAGTTTTACCTTTTGTGACAGTCAAGTTACGTAACATGTGTTGATCAAGATTTTAGAGCGATGTCATGTTCGCCGTCCTGCACCATTATGCGCCTGCAGGGACTCCTGGCGCCCGCAAATCAACAGCTTTTATCTGAAACCAAAGAACATCTGTATCTCCCCATATTAACATTCAAAATATATGTTGTCTGAGGAGCTTCCTTTCAATTAGATTACGTATTCAAATATTAATTTACCACATGCTCCACTGAAGTGCTCAATGGTACTGATGACTTTTTCAATTCGTTTTCAAACATTTATTGGCATAAAAAAAATTAACTTTCAGTTAACTGATGTTATTTTTATTGAGTATCCGGGCATTCAGGCAGGTTTCTAAGGATATTTCAACAAAACTTGAACAAGTAGTCCTTTATTTCCTCCACATGCCTAACAGTAGCACAACTGAGCAAACAAACTTTGCAATAGGATGAAACTGAATAAATCCAAGCTAGCTTCTCGTTTTGAGTTTATACACAAGAAAATATAAATAGGGTATTCTCGCTTTAAGCTATTGACATTCTTCTAGAATCAAACCCTTCTCGATGATAAACTCTTTAAATCTCGTGAAATTCTGGGAGACCAGACTCCGAGAGTAACTTCGAGGACATAAGATATTGAGCTGTAAGTTTCCTTCATTTTTTCTATTCAATGCGCGTTTTCCTTTACATTTATTCTTGATGCACTTTACTTGATTTATATTGCAATAACAGTTTTTATTTATAAAAGGAGAAATACATCTTTGGAAAACCTCGTGAGCAAGGAAAAGAATTATTAAAGCCGGTAGAAGGTTAGATATTTGCGCAATGATAAAAAAATTACTCACACTTAAAATTGGATCGAGGCAGGAAAGTTTTATCAAAGCGTTATCAAACGATAAAAAAGAATCACAAGGTTTCCTTATTCAGAAAAGGTAAGGGCTGACAATATAGGAAATCTTTCGATGACAAATGTAATTCGTGGAAAGTTTGGAGAGCATGAACGTGTCCTAAAAGTTACTAAAGGCTCTGCTGAGAACTTTAGTTTCTGGAAGGCTTTATAACCTTATCAAGTGCTTAACAATTGGTGAACTCAGAAATGCTTCATCGTCCAGAAAAATATGCACTCGAAGTTTGATAGGATTCAGTACCCTTCATTCACAGGAGTGATTGTTTCACTTACGCCATATGCTACCATTCAGCAGCTACATTTAAGTATATCATTTTCTGTTCTTCAATTCTTGTATGTCTTCAGAAACACATTGCTGAAAATGAAATCGGCTTTGGCGATTCTTCAGTAACAAGTATATATTAATCAAAGAACTTTCAAAGTGTTCGTGGTTGAGACAGTGCTTTCCCTACTTTCATAAATTTGCATCAACGTGTGAATGTTACATTTTTGTTTCTTTAAGACGCTATTTCGCTTTAGCATGTAAAATTCACACCTGAGGCAACAGAGGATTCAAAAGAGGCGGGATTCTTTGCCAAATAATCTTATATTAGGGGTAAGATGTCGAGTCCGAGGGGTAAACATGGAAAAGAGGAAACCTTCTATTTTAGTATCAAAAAATAGAAAATTGAATGGCACAACCAATCAAGAACATAGACATTTAGAGCACAAAATCCGATCTCAAATCAAACAATGATCGAAGAAAAAAAACTGAAAAACTCAGTGCTTCCCCCTTTCATAAATACAATGATACAATTCATGCAACAACTTCTGCAATGACATTTACATATAAATTAATATTGGTCATTAGAACTTTCGACTCCACTTTAATTTTGAAATGGCGAAAAGACCAGTCAAGTTAATTATCTGAATGTGCGGAGGCTTTCATCTTTCAAGAGGTGTATTAAATTTGACCAAAATTTACGTGTTCGTGTCGCTTCCTACTGATAATGCAATATTTTTGATGGACTAAAGCTGAGGGAAAACTTCGTCTGTAAGGTCACCAAAGTCAGTCGCTTTAAGTGTTGTTTTCTTAGGAGACTCTGCCTTTCCGAAGTGTGTTCTTTACGGCTTGTCGTATCTCGCTGATGCGCCAAAAGTACACAATTCGATTAAAAAAAGAATCGAGGAAAACTACAATCCCCGCGTAGTCATATGCGATTTTTTTTGTTATCGTGTACCCGTTGACTGAATCCATAAACATTGTTACAAGAAAAGGAACATAAAAAATCCAAAAGAGACCGTAAATGTAAAGTACAGTCACTGCAGATTTGCGACACTTGAGTACTTGGGCTCTGTGAGTGTGAGAAGCGGTTAGGTTTTGCTGAAGCTCAATGATCTGGCGAATATGTTTGCGCACAATCATAAATATTTTTAAGGTACTCAGCGCAGTGACGAGAAATGTTGTCAGCAATATGATCAAAGGGAGAATAACCCAGTTTATCAAAGTGAACCTCAATATCACAACTGCGATGGCAAAGATCCAGACAAAGACGCAAGCAACGAACTCACGAGGAACTGTTCATCGCGTTCTATCGTAAATGAAGAGACAAAGCCAATAATCGGTCCAGTAAAACTGCACTTAAAGTCAACAAAGATGTCCCAGAAGTTGTCCATCCAGACATACTCTGAATCATTCTCGAGAGGCAAGAGCAACTGACGTCATGTCTTAGTTCGGCGACCTTGAACGCGACGAAAGATGGCTGGCAAATGAGTCCAAGGAGAAGATCCGAAAAAGCGAGAAAAAACAAAAGAACGAACGACGGCGAGTGCAGTTCTTGGTTTTTCCAAATTGCAATCAGAATAGTGGTATTTCCCGCGACTGTCATCAAGGAAAACATTGAATTTAGGACACATGTAGCGACGTTGGCTATTTGAGTTTCTAGCGTTTGATCCAAATTGATGTCCAAAAAGGAGCATGTTAGTGTTTCGTTCATGTTATGAGATCCTCAGCTGCTCCCAGAAAAAAGGATTTTACACACTGTTTAAATGTTAGTTCACTATCAAAGTGTAAAAAGAAACTAATCGACGTTTGTTTCCATTTGGTTTGTCATAGGTGATGGAAATTAAATGCACTTGTACTTGTAAAGAAATAGGTCCTGCACGTTTGTTGAAAACATCAGCCAGATGTTAACTGTTTTCTGACTGTTTCCTAACTCATAAAATAATTTGGCTCTTTTGCAATTTTAATCTTTACAGAAAATTAAGAACGCCGATGAGACACAATCTTCACGTAAGCTTGCGAGTCTAACTTATGGTAACAAATAATGTCCATGTGTCGTTTCAACAACATTTATCTTCGACTCATATCGAGTGCACAAAAAATTCGGGAAGAAATCTATATCAACCATTTTTCGTGATTCCAACGCTTCCTTTAGTTAGTTTATATTAAACAAGAGTAGGACTGGGGTGAGTAGTACCTTCGAACTGCATACACGATGGTCGGTTGCTAGGGAATTTTCCTCCAGGACGCTACTTTGATCACGTGATCACGCGTCATTTCGGCAATGGCTTCTCCAGACTTAATAAGATGTAAATTATGTACATAAATCGCGGCGTGTAGAGTGCGCTCATTTCATGCCCATTGCCTTTGATAACACGTATGCATACATTATAATACTTTAATTTTCCGAAAACTGCAAGGGAGGTGTGTTCCGGCTTTTTGTACTCGAAATATAGGCTGGTATATCCCACTCACTAAAAAGCTAAAAAAACCTTTAGGGGTGGTTTTACAGAGCACATACAGTCATGAATCTGTATTATAACTACCTCTGAAGTATTGTCATGACAAAAATAAAGATTTGAGTTTAAAACTTTATGTATATTCTCTCTATTCGGTTCACACGAACACGAAAAAGCCTGTGGGACCCCTGTCTGAGAGAGATTTTGCTTATTATTATGCAATATATCCCACAAACCCTTGGCATCGTAAACTCAGAATGTAAATTGACGTAATGGCGTCGAAATGTGGCGAAGAAGAAGAGGAAAGCAGGTATGTAGAACGAGTTTAAACCCCCATTTTGAAAAACAGTTTTCACCGTCCGCCATTTTGAAATTCGCGACATAATCCTTTTTATACCAAAACTGTTTCTGTTTGTTCTAGAGTCGATAAACTGTGCTCGAAGAGCAGAAAGTGCAGTAAAAGCAATTATCACTCTGGCAGGTGCGATTCGAAGAGAGCGGTTGTAAACCCATTTTGGAACCGTTCTCCGATACAGGTGGGAAATGCGATCAAGAGGGAAGCTAGAGATGCTGCTGAAGCTATCACAAATGATTGTGATCGGAAGAAAATTCGTGTAGAGGAAAGGGAGGCTAGTGTTCATGCGAGAGAATCAGAACTAATAGAGAAGGAGAGAAAGATACATGAAGTAGAAGAGCGAGCTAATGCAACAAGACTTGAATCAGGTTGAATTTGACTTCGTGTTCTAAATTTAGATACATCAGTGCATATATCCTTAAACATCTGTTTGTGCCTCCACTCAATAAACATGTATATCAGCATCATTTTCTATTGTCGATCCACATGCATTTTTATAGCAGACATTTCCGCTTGGTGGCTTAAAATATTGTGTCATATAAGTTAAGTAAGCTCATTATCATATGCGACAAACATAAGCTTACATAGTTTTATTTTCTATGTTTTAGAGGAAGTAGAAAGGCGGAAGGAGGCGATTGAGGAGGAGCTTAGAGAGCTGGAGGGGAGGTTAGACAGTATTGTGAAAGAGTATGAGAAAGTTAAGACACTTTTGGAACAAAGGCATCATGCCAAGGCACGTAGAAAGAGTAGTGCAACTACATTTGAAATGGTTAACAACCCTAAATCAAGCACACGATATAGACGGCGACAGGAAACTAGGAATATCCTAGAATTTATTCATGGTGGGGAGCAGGGTGCAATTTATGGTGCTTGGGATTTTATTGCATCATGTGCAAAAAAAGAGATCATGGAAAAATTAATAACTTGTTATAAAAGGGGTCGGTTTTTACAGGGTGTGTTTGGGAAGGCAATGAAAGAGTATGGAACCAGTGAAGAAGCCTTAAAGCAGGCTGTTTCTATAAAGTATCAAGCATTTTTGTCTAGGAGAAAGTTTCAACTAATCTGTAAAACCCAAAGTTCTGTGTTTAATGCTGAAGAAGATGTTTGGTTACCCAGGAATGTTAAGTGTGCAGGTGTGAATGTTACTATTCCTCGTATAGCATCAGATGAGAAAATAGACAAGTTTGTAAAGAGTTTAGATATAGGGCATGTATGTGCAATTCCCAATTACTCTGGTGTATCTAGAACTGTCACTGGTTTAGTTTTCATGATACTTGATTTGCATTTGCGTTTACCTTTTTTGAGGAACCAGCTCATCTGGTTTAATGAAAATACCAATCATTTTATTGTACAGTTTTCTGATGATGGTGCCCCAGAAACTAGTGATCTGAGTATGTCTATTGGGTCATTAACTGTTTGGAATTTTGGGGATCATGTTAGGAGTAGGGATTTTCAATATCTTTTGCATTGCCTAAGTGTAAATGAAAAAGACAGGGTAATGGAAGACCTTTGGAAACAACACACAGAGGAAATGTTAATGCTAGAGGGTAATGTGTTAACTATTTGTGGTGAGCAGTGTACCTTAGAGTTTCAACCTAGTGCTGATCAGTCTTGGCAAAGTTGGGCTAATGGCGAGTTAAATCAGGCTGCTACTTACCCTTCCCCTTATGCATTTGTTCACAAAGGTAGTTTGGGTACTATGGGGGCATGTATAGGACATTCATTCTCAGATACCTGGAAACCACCCTCCATGGAGAAGAGGAAAGCAGATCTTTTAAAACTAAACCAGTATCGAGAATCACTAAGCAAGTCTCTTAGTCAAGCCAAGAAGCATGAAAAAGAATTATCTTTCATGGCAGAGAATGGAATTAGACAAGTTGTTTATCCCAGGATTGGTGAGTTTGCAGATCGTCAAAGACCAGAGCCAGTGCATAGTGAGATTAATGCTTGGCAGCATCTGCTAAATGTTATCTACCGTGAAGCTTTACAGAGAGATTTGATTGAGGACTTTTTAGAGGTTCTGAGTTCACCTTTACACGTTCAGGATAGTCCTCGGGAGAGAAAAACAGCTTCATCTATATTGTCAAGTTACCCCGAGGGTGCTGGAGATAGAGTTAGGCAGTCAGAACTAGTTAGAGAGCAACATAAGGTATTTCAGCAAGCAATAGGTAGTACTGCAGCAAGTGGCAGCGTCAGAGGTAATTCAGATAGGAAAGGCTGTCAGTTAGCATTTCTTTCAAGAAAGATTAGGGAACACTACAATGACAAAGACAAAAGGAGCAACAATATCGCTACAAGGTTGATAGGTGAACAAGCTGTTTCATTAGCCAGGTATTCATTTAGATTAATTGATGCCCTCTGCATGAATGATGAGTCTGGTCCTCAGAGGGTTAAGCGCCTGGCCCTTGGTAAAGCAGCTCAGTATCTCCGAGACTCTGGGATGCTCTTCAGCAAGGTTGAGGCAAATTCAGTTGGAATGAATCAACTAAAGCACTCTTGCACCATGTACTTCAACCTTATCTCTCTATTCTTCCCAGATGCTGTTAACTTAACAGTTTGGACAATCGGCTATGCCATACCCTACCATGCAGAATTGCTCTACAGACAGTACAAGGTTGGTTATGGTATTATTTCTTTGCAGGCAAAGGAATCAAAGCATTCAGGTGTGAAGCAGGACCTAAATTTAACCAATAGGTCTCGCTCAACAAGCAATGTAGGTAAGTGGTGGCAGCTAATGCGCACTAATTATGTCAGGGCATTTTATTTGCCTGAACATCAGCCTGTGCCGTCTACCTACATATCCCACTTTGAGTCTCGACTTCCACCTCACTGCAAGGATACCCTTAACTTCTGTGAGTGTGGACGATCACGAGATGAAGCTTCCCTTTGTTCATTTTGTGAGGAGTCTAAAGATATTGTAAGGTGTGCCCAAGAAATGAAGTTAGATGAAAACCTTATAGCTATCTTTAAGCCAATCAGGTGTGAAACATGTGAAATGAGATTCCCAGATGTGGTCCTCCTTGAGTCTCATCAAAAGGTTGCACACTCATCAAGAGAACAACTGGCTAGGCCATCTAGTAAGATTAACCCTCAAATGATGAATGTCAAGGAACTGAAAGAAGAACTACGTGTAAGAGGAGCATCGTTAACTGGGGATAAAGCTCATCTTATTAGAAGATTGGAAGGGCTTCTTGCAGCAGAAGTTAGTTAGACATTCATCATTCCATAAATGTCCCTTTTTATTACAAAAAAAAAATTGAGGGGACTTCAAGGAGAAAATCACAAAGCCTAGTTCTAAATCATTCATATTATTGTTTTCATTATTATAATGAATATTATGTCATTGATCCAAATTTTATAAAAATAGTGTATGTATATATGTGATAACTCTAACATAGGAGCTTAAATAAAGTGAATTGATGAGTTCCGGGGAAAAATTAAAGCTGGATCTGTCCATCTCAACACAACTGCTGTAATTAAGTATCAAATTTGGAAAAAATATGTTTCATAAGATCATAATTTTGCAGCTCTAGTCTTAATATGATATTCATGTATGTACTTTCTTGAAAGTGTCAATAGTGACATGAGTCACAGGGCCCCAAATGTTACCTTTGTGAACAAAAAAAGTAATATTATTGATTTAAGGCACTTAACAAAGAAGTCATTTCCTGGTGTTGCTGATAATAAGTGCATTAAGAAATAATCCCATACAAAATATTGAAAAGATACTGAACATTACCCACCCTTACAACACAATACAAAACCAACAGCATTTTCTAAAGCATCAAGAACAGCCTGATTTTGCTCTCCTGACAGTGCTACTTCATGCCACTCTAGTTATTTAAACCCTCTAAGTCTCAATATCCACCTGCAAATTCTCCTCACTGATATCCATACATTTCCTTAATTGTAACTGAGTGAAATTGGTGAAATATCAAAGCATTTTCCCTAAGGGGGATTTTTTTAATTCCCTTAACCTTTTCTCTTGCTAATGTACTGGCAATTTTGATAAAATGCTGACAATTTTATAGTATCTATCACCATCATTAGGTTTTTTTTTCTTTCTTTTTATTAAGAACATTTGAATAGATATTTGAACTTACAAGCCTAATAAATTAGTGACATAAACCAGTGATAAATACATGTTGTGGTTCAATTTTGTCCTTGCTTTCAATTTTATCTTCCTTTCGTCCAAAACTCGTTACCATACATTACCATACCACAAGACTAAGTAAAATTAAGATTGAACCAAAGAACCAAAACATTATTACTTCACAACATAATACAAGCGAAATAAACAAGATTTGTTTTGCAGAAAAAAAATGCAGACCTATTCAATGTTCATAAGTTTTTGTATTTGATTATCAATAGCAAAATCCTCCTCGTTGTACCTTTGAATAAAAGCAGAAAGGGTCAAACGATTTGTTGTGATATTGTAGCGTAGTGTAATAGGAGTATTCTTTGTAACAACTACAGAAGATCGCCCTGCATAGTGATATTTCCCGTCTGTCTGCTTTTTGAATTTCCTCTTGTGTAAATAGTTTTGCCCAGAGAATCGAGAAGGACAAAATATTTTTCTGGCGGAGGCCTGCTTTTTAATCAAAATTTCCACTTTCTTCCCTTTCCCTGATAAATCAACTTCACAGCCATATCCTCGAGCAAGAGTCATGATGTGTCTGAATACCATCCAAGGGATAAAAAGAGTTGTTGGATTGGTGAGCCCAGTTGCCTTTGAGTGAGTTTGCTTGTGCTTCAAGCTTTCCCCTAATTCCCGCAAATATGAATCGACGAGAGGTCCAGAAAGTTCGAGTTTATTTCCACACACCTCCTCGTGAAGAGAATCCATCTCCCCCATTCCATAGTTTGGCTTGTTTTTAGCCTTTCTCACGGACTTTATCCATACTTTTTCCACGGAAAATTTCATTTCTACAGTACTGGTGTTCCAAAATAGGTCTTCTCGCTCCGATCTATCGTTTTTAGCCCTTAAATCTAATTGCACAAGCTCCCCTTGGTCCGCCATATTTTTTACGTGTGTTCTTCAAGACAGGTACTGGGGGTAAACCGCTGTCAATAGATGAGCCCGCACAAACGGGAGAAAACTCCTTAGTTACCGACCATCGTGATAAGTTGCTATTCACAACTGAGGGGACGACAACAATATTCACATTGAGGGCAATTGACAAAAACTCGTTTAGTCGATGAAAGTTGATCGAACAACACTGTTGGTAATATAAACTATGTACATTATGCACTAATCAAACTGAAAAAAAAGGTTCGTAGCATTCATGGCGTCTCAGTTAAAAGCAAGACTTCGCCTTTGAGTTGGCGCCGACTGTTACGGAGGTCAGTTTGATGATACCCTTTAACAGGTGATTTGAAAGTGACGGCGGATTTATAATTACTATATCCAAGTTAATTTGTTTTTCTTTTTTTTTCACCCGTTTTTAGATGTGAATTCACGGCGCCGCGGCCCGTATTCGATTCCTAGCTTGGGAGTTCTTTTTTTTTTTTTTTTTTTTCCACAAGCCATTTGTTCTTTGTCTTGTCTCTGTTTTAAAGACATCAGAGCACGGGATCAGTCAGTAAAGTTTCTTCGCATTCAAACATCAATGTGCAAAATGTACTCGTTTGCCTCATCTTGTTTGTCCTTTTTCATGAGAGACAACCACATTAGCACCCGAACTCAAGACACTATTTGTATTGATATTAACCATTTCTAAGACCACAGACGCCAAACACCATCTGTTGGTGGAACATATCCATACCTACTGCTAATATCAATATTGTCATTGAGAAGAAGTAAAGGATTTCTTGGGTCTTTTTGCTTCCGACCATTCGTACCAAAATAGAACAAAATGTGACAGAACAAAGATGTTGGTCAGTCAAAAACCATACAGTCTACCAAGGTTATTGATCAGACTCTCCAGCGGCTACTTCGAGTTGTTTCCATGAGTTATCTTTCTTAAATACTTTATTATTGCACGACGTACTTGTTTAGTTCTCCAACAATAAATAACAGGATTCACCGACGAATTTATGAAACCAATCGTGGTCGTGTAATCCCAACCGATTTTTAATGACGTCGTATAGCCGTGAAATGCTTCCGCTGCACTAACTGCGATAAATGGTAGATAGAGCACCAGCATTAAGCCATACACATAAAGAACCGTAATAGCTGACCTTTTGCATTTAAATGCATCGCCTTGTTCGTTTTGTAAGTCAACCATTGATCGGTTTTGTTCTCTTATTTGGTGTTGATGTCTATTTGCAATTTGAAATATCTTAACAGTGCAAAGTGCAGTCACCGCAATGGCCAATACAGCTGTAGAAACAGGCAAAATCAGCCAGTTTCGAAACCAAAACCTGACGATGGCAACAATGATGCAAAAAAGCCAAACTACAGTCATTGCTACCAAAACACGTCGCACGGTGATCGTGTTTCTATATCGCAAGTGTAGAGTTAAAGCGAGAAGTCGGTCGACAGAAACTCCGCTTAGGGTTAGGAGAGACACGCCAGAAGTTATCCAACCAGAAAAAAACTGAATCATTCGCGCCTTACAATATCCGTTGAAATTTCCCAAAAGCTCCCCTATCTTGAATGCGACGAACGAGGGCTGGCCAACCAAACCAACAAGGAAATCAGAGATTGCCAAGCAAAATAACAAAGCAAAGGATGGCGTATGAAGCTCTCGTGTTTTCCAAATTACAAGCATGACAATGAAATTTCCGAGTAGCGCAGACAGAGCAAATAGAGAGCTAACTACGCACGATATAATACTTGCCGTAACCTCCTGACCAGTTAACGTGCGATATCCTTCGAAGAAAAAGCATTTCATAGCGTCGGTTGAATTCATAACGGATACATTCGAGAAAACTGAAACGGAATGGTTAACCATCTTAACATATAAATAAATATGGCCGAAAATAGAAATTTTACTTTCGAAAGAACACGTTGTGTCTCAATTTCAACTATATGTTAAAAGGAGGAAAAACACCGAATATTAAATGACCATTTTGAGCGGGCAAGTTATACGGCACAGAGTGTCTCAAATACACTTACTCCAACAACTAGTACTGACCTGCTGCTTGAAAATTGAAAAAAACCAAATTTAAGGAAGTTCTCTGGGCTTTCAGAATTCATATTTTTCCTTGTTGAGTCAATGCCAATTGTTTTTATATTTGAGAAGAATGATTAACTTTCATAAATATCATTTTGGGAGAGCGATATTGAAGGCAGAGATTTCTGTCACTCTAAGAGAACTTACTCCAATCAATTAACATCTGCCAACGTTAAAATTGAAAAAAAAAAAAAAGGAAGGCAGTTATCAAAGCTATCAAAATTCTTTTATACGCTTTTGATAAGTCAACGTCAATTCTTTACTTTCGAAAGCAAGCGATTGACTTTCAGAAAGGAAAATATATCGCAACCTTTATATGACGATTGGTGAGAGAGGTTCGAAATAAATGGAGACGCGGCATTGGAAATCAGTCGATCAGGGCAAACACATCATGTAAATTAACTGACACAGTTTATATGCAGTGCAAGGAGCTCATAGCACTCCTAACGGCGCTCAGGTCTCTTCAGGGAACTAGCTCGAAGTTTGCATTGCCTGCATTAACGAGAAATGTTATTGTCATACTTGTTATTTGGAAAAGGCATTAACTAAGTCGACATTATTCGTTTCGTGATTTTTCACGGCAATTATTCATAATTCAAAATAGATGAAAAAGAGTAATGCGCAAACTCATTCCCACGCCGGGAATCGAACCCGGGCCGCGGCGGTGAGAGCGCCAAATCCTAACCACTAGACCACGTGGGAATAGTTACCATACTTAACGACAACAACAACAACAACAAAATTTATTTAAACACGATAAAAATTACAGCAGAGCTGATGTGGTCGTGTATTTAATAATCAACCTGATTATCCTGATTAACCTAATATGGTCGTGTTTTTAAAAATTAACCATTACTAAATGAACCTTGATTTAAAATGAACTTAATTGATCTAATTAACCTAATACGGTCAAATATTTGAAAATTAACCCAATTAACTAAAAATTAATTAAAATATTATTCATCAATAAATTTAACTAAGCGTATGAGGTTTTGTGTTTTAGAACTTTTTTAAATAAGCTTTTGCTTGATATTGCACGCGTATGATTCTCAAGAGAATTCCATAGAGATTTGGCCTTGTAACAGGTGGACTTACGAAGAACTTCAGAGTTTGGTTTTGGTGACAAAAAGGTCAATTTCCAACGCAAGTTATAGTTGCACTCATATTCCGTAAACAGCTTCATAATGGGAGCGGGTAAAAAATTATAGAAACAGTCCTGTGCCAAGATAAGTAATCTATGTTCGTATTTTTTACCAGTGTGCTCAATTGCATTTGGCTGAGACCAAATTACTAGGTGTGTACAGTGGTGTGTACCAATCGAAGCCATAAATGATCTTTGCGGCACGTACATGTATCCTCTCCAGCTCATCAGAGAGCGATTTGCCGCAGGAACCCCATACAATCAACCCATAGGTAATTGACAGATGGAAGAATTACTTTAAAATAAAAATCAGCTCTCGTTGTAGTAGGTAAGAAATACAAGGACTTGAGAAAGTTCAACTTTTGTGAAAAGGACTTAATCAACTCTTTTACATGAGCGTTTCAATTAAGGTCACTATCAACTTCTACTCCTAAACACCTAGATGATTTAACTTGAGTGACCACACTGTTCTCCAACAACACTGGTTGCAGCGGCCCAACAAACCGGCCACGCATTAAAATCATATACTCGGTTTTACCAGGGTGGGGTATGAGGCGGTTAAGGCAGCACCAGTCATACAACTTCTGAAGGATAACGTTCAAGATAACAGCGACCATATCAGGAGAAGACGCAGCCGCGTAAATCGTAGTGTCATCAGCATACGTGTGAATATCACCATTGCAATCCCCAACTATATCAGGCAAATCGTTGCAAAACAACGAAAACAAGGTAGGACCCAAAACGGATCCCTGTGGCACGCCAAACTTCACAGTCATGTAGAATTTCTTTCTGTGGCTGGACTACGGCCGTTGCGTCTTATTTCACCATATATGCAATTAGCATCTATCGACTCCTCGCTTTGACTATTCATCTACGATACAGTTCGCAGAGTGTTACTGACAATTTGTCTCGTTAAATATACTCGCAAGCGCATTAAGATCGTTCGACGACACCGGCGTCAGATACATGAGCAACAGAGAAGTGTCCAAATCAACACAAATGAGCTTAAGCGCAGAAAACATGCTCCAACTATACCTTTATTGCATACTGGTGACAGGAATTACGCATCAATCGCAAGGATATACTACAGAAATTACAGTTACATACGACTTCGCAAATACTGTTGGTTTTGTCAATTCCTTCCTGAATCCATTTGTGTATTGCTGGAGATTCGTCGAGTTTTCATGAACATGTTTCGGAAAAACTGAAACTCACAGCAGAAAGAAAGCGTCGTGTTAAGGCAAGCAGTTTATCATCATCACCATCATCATCATCATCATAGTTTATTTAATAAAGCAGGGTGAGGGATAGGCAAGACATTACGTCCTGATGTGGACCTGCATCAATTAAACTATCAATTAATAAATACCTAATTAGCGAATAAACCGAAAATGGGTATGTAAATAATGACAATTGAAAGAAATAAATATTAATAACAATACGGACTAAATGTTAAAAGTATTTAAAGTCAACAGATTTGTTGGAAACGCTTCAGGAAGCTTAGCAAAACTGATAGATTTCAGAATTCTCTTATTTTCCCTGAGTTTTCTTTTGAAAGAAGTTAAGATTGAACAGTTCTTCATGTCTTCGGGAAGGAGGTTCCAGGATAGTGCAGCTCTGTGCTTAAACGAAGATCTTCGCATTTCTGTTCTTGGTCTATGAACCTTAACTTTTAAGGATTTTCTTAAGTCATAAGGAGTCTCGGATTTCACTATTAAGTCATTTAGAGGCTCGATGCTATTTCCATGATAGATATTGTACGTAGTAACTAGAAGTCTCCTAATGTAAAATGAAACAATAGAGTTCAAGTGTGGAGCGTTCATGATGTCATCACTGTGGATGCTATGGGGTAGGTTGTAAATAATTCTGGTAGCTCTTAAATGAATTCGATCAATATTCATCCGTCAAGGCTGAAGAACAAGACCCCCAGACTACAATGCCATACAAAACGCTAGGGATAATAGTTTTATAATAAATGTTTTCTAAGGTTGGTATCGGTAAAAACTTTATCCGATTCAGTACTGCGACTTTGTTGCTGAATGACTTACAAACGTTCTTTATGTGCTCCTGCCATAATAGCTTGCTGTCAATTGTCACCCCAAGATATTTAGATGATGAGTTGTACTCAATAAAGCTATTACCAAAGGCCAAACGTGGCAGGGGGCCAATAAAGTTCTGGCTAGAAATTATCAGCGCTTCAGATTTCGATTCGTTGGCTATTAATCTGTTTGATTGACACCAGGTGTACAGCTGGTCTAGTACAGACTGGAGTGTTAAGATGATATCGTCGATGTTGTGTCCAATTGTAAAAATAGTGGTATCATCGGCACACATAAATAATTCACCACTAGTTATTGATTCTAGAAGATCGTTTACAAATATTGAAAATAATTTGGGCCCTAGTATTGAGCCTTGGGGAACTCCATGTGTGATGGTTTTGGGCTCGGACTGATATCCTGATATTTGGACAAATTGCTTACGTGCAGACATGTAATCGGTAAGCCATGAAAGCAAATCGCCAGATATCCCAATGGCCTTTAGCTTCTCTAGAACGATGGTATGGTTCACTGTGTCGAATGCTCTTCGAAAGTCAATAAAAAGCACGCCCACTTTCAGGCCCTCTTCTAGCGCATTTTTCCAGGTCTCTGTTAGGTGAAGTAAGAGGCTTTCAGTTGAACAATTTTTCCGAAAACCCCACTGTCTATGAGATAACAAGCCTTGTGTGTCCAAATGGTTGTTCAAGGTATCAATGACAACATTTTCTAAGATTCTCCCAGCGATACAGAGGAGGAAGATAGGTCTGTAGTTGTTCACTTCTGTTTGTAAGCCTTTCTTAAATATGGGGTTAACGCGTGATAATTTCCAGCTTGAAGGGAAAGATACATCACATATACTCTACCTGAAGATTGGTAAAAGACTGTGGATAACAGGGTCACCAATCATGGAGAGGACCCTGGGGGATACTTGGTCTGGACCAGTAGCCTTCTTGGGGTTAGCAGCTTTAATCAGTTTGTTTTTTACCAGTTCCCAGCTCATGTCAGTTTTGTCCCTGGTAGGAGTGACTCTAGTGATAAAGGTGTTTATAGATGACAAGTTCAAAGGGTCAAGTTGCTCAGTGAGGTCTTTGCTGACATTCACAAAAAAGTCATTAAAATACTCTGTCTTCTCTAAATCATGGGTTATTATCTCCTCGTTGTGGTCACAGATTGGACCGATGTTTTTAACTTTGTGTTTCCTCAAGACTTGGTTGGTCAATTTCCAAAATTCATTAGAATCAGTAGCTTCACTGAATAATTTTTGCCAATAATCAGCTTCAGCACTCCTTCGTAGCTTCTTAATCTCATATCGCTTCTGTTTGTAGAGACTCCATAATTCGGGGTCGCCTAATGACTTTGCCTTTTTAAGGAGCTTGTATCTTTTGTTCATTTCTTTCCTGATGGAGGTATTGATCCAAGGAAGAGACTTATCTCTTATTTTAGCATCTCGTGGGGGTAGGTGGTGATGTAGGATTTCATTGTATAGACATTGCCAAGCGTCTACACTGTCATCGATGTCGTCGAATAAACTAGTTATATGCCGGGGAGCCCGGTCGAAGTCACCTCTAAGTTGCCTTGTGTCTAGCGGTTTATAATGCCTGGTTGGGATAACTTTGGGTTTTGCATTACCTCTTGCAACTTTGAAGACCGCGAATATTAGGTGGTGGTCAGAGATACCCAGGTCCATGGAGCCAGAGGTTTGGATTTTTGGGGGTTGACTAGTGATCACGAGGTCAATAAGTGACTTGGAGTTGACAGTAATACGGGTTGGGCTGTTGATAATGCTTTTTAGTCCACGGCTACATAGAATCCCTCGTAGGCGTTTTCCATATTCGGATTCCCTATTGTTAGGTTTGTGCAACATATCAGAGTTGAAGTCGCCAACAAGGATCACATTTTTTCTTTTCAGCCAGATATTAGCAATCAGGTCTCTGGAAGAGTCGAAAAAGGAGGAGTCATCGGGTGGTCTGTAGACACAGCCAACAAGGAAGGATTGGGATCTCATGATGATGTTCAGCCATGATTCTTCTAAATTTGGTCTTTCCCAAGAAACAGAAGGGTATACAGTAAGATCTTCTTTGAAATATATCAGAACACCACTTCCACTGGAACCACGATTCCTCTTTACGAATTTATATCCAGAAATTCTGATCCAATCGTCTGACACACTTGAGTTAAGGTGGGTCTCAGTAATACCAAGAAGGTCAAACTTGATCTCGTACAAGAGGTGCTGGACCTCACACAGCTTGTTTATAAGGCCATTGATGTTGAGATGATCAATCTTAAGATTCTTATCGCCAACTGTTTGTTTAAGCATGAGAAAAGGATCTTCCTGGGATTCTGTAAGCTTGATGTCGTTTACATTCGAGGTAGCAGTTGTATATGGGAATTCATTTCGGGAGATATTTGCAGTAATCTCAGTGGATTGTTGGCAGCGAGGACAAGACCACTCGAAGGTTGTCAGGTGTTGCAAGTTTTTGTAATCGTTGGGCATCATGTTACCGCATCGGATATGGCACCATTTCTCACATTGCTCACAAATCACGGCTCTGTGGTTGCAAGCGACGGTCTTCAAACATGGAGGAGCTCGGACCAGGATTAAGGGAAACATCGCCGCTTCTAAGGAGACGACTTTGTCGAAAACTTGTGTCTGAGTTGGCATAGTAGTATGTCCTTGAGCCAAGATATCTTCCACTACGTGGAGCAGAAACAAAATGGCAGACGTGCTCACACGTTGGGAAAGGCTGCAATTTCGGTGCAAAATTTTCTCTAAGAGACACAAAAATTCTCAGCTGGAAAGCCGAGTCGCTTAGAAAGCGGTTCCAACCTGAGTTTTGACCAGGGTTGGACAGAAAGCAGAATGAATTAAGCAGAAGTACGGGGACGCCAAATACACGTCCGACTGCCATTACACCGCTGACCATGTGAAGACACTTGCTTTTATTTGAGGATACTTGGTTGAGGTTCAAATTTACTTATTCAACATGAGTCTAAATAGCTGCTTCTAAATCTGACCGAATTCTAGCTGGTCTGAGCAAAATTCCTTTTGTCTATGAAATTTAATCGAGCAACACTAATGACGATATAAACTATGTACATTACGAACCTATCAAACTGAAAAGGGGTTCGTAGTTGGTCATAGATACTCAGTGCAAAGCAAGATAGATCATTTGAGTAGCCGACTGTTAATGAGGTCAGTTCAATGATACCCTTTAACAGGTGATTTGCCGGAAAGTTTAAAGTGGCGGGGGATTTAAAATGGCATCCAGTTTAAGATTTTTTTCCTCCGTAGTTAGATGTGATATCACGGCACCGCGGCCCATGTTGGATTCCCAGCCTGCGAGTCCTTTTATTTTTTTCCTTTTGCAATAACCAATTCATTTTCATGAGAGACAGCACATTAGCACCCGCATTCAATTAAGGCACTAAATTATGTTAATCTTAAGACTACAGACGCCAAACACCATCTGTTGGTGGAACATAATCGTACTGATTGCTAATATCAGCATTATCATTGAGAAGAAAAACAGTTTTTGGGGGGTCTTACCACTTCATATACCATTCATACCACTTTTAGAACAAAATGCGACAGAACAAATGCAAAGATGTTGGTCTCTCAGAACCATGCAGTCTACCAAAATTATTGACCAGATTCTGCAACTGATACTGCATGAGTTGTTCCCATAAGTAATCCTTCTTAAAAACTCTATTATTGCACGACGTACTTGTTTAGTTCTCCAACAATAAATGACAGGATTCACCGACGAAGTTATGAAATCAATCGTGGTCGCGTAATCTCAACCGATTTTTAATGACGTTGTATGGCCGTGAAATGCTTCCGATGCACTAACTGCGATGAATGGTAGATAGAGCACCAACGTTAAGCCATACACATAAAGAACCGTAATAGCTGACTTTTTACGTTTAAATGCATCACCTTGTTCGTTTTCTAAGTCAACCATTGATCGGTTTTGTTCTCTTATTTGGCGTTGATGTCTATTTGCAAATTTGAAATATCCTAACAGTGCAAATTGCAGTCACCACAATGGCCAACACAGCTGTAGAAACAGGCAAAATCAGCCAGTTTTGAAACCAAAACCTGACGATGGCAATAATGATACAAAACAGCCAAACTACAGTCATTGCCGTGACCACAACACGTCGCACGGTGATCGTGTTTCTATATCGCAAGTGTAGAGTCAAGCGAGAAGTCGGTCGACAGAACCTCCGCTTAGGGTTAGGAAAGACACGCCAGACGTTATCCAACCAGAAAAAAACTGAATCATTCGCACCTTACAATATGCGTTAAAATCTTTCAAAAGCTCCTCTACCTTGTATGCAACAAACGAGGGCTGGCTAACCGAACCAACAAGGAAATCAGAGATTGCCAAGCCAAATAACAAAGCGAAAGATGGCGTATAAAGCTCTCGTGTTTTCCAAATTACAAGCATGACGATGAAATTTCCAAAGTAAGGCAGTCAGAGCAAATAGAGAACTAACTACGCACGATACAACACTTGCTGTAACCTCATGATCAGTTTGTGTGCGATATCCCTCTAAGAAGAAGCATTTTACAGCGTCGGTTGAATTCACGAGGGATAAGTTCGAGAGAACGGAAACGCAATGATTCACTATCTTTACACCTGATTAAATATGGCCACAAATAGAAATTTCATCTTCAATTTCAACTGTGTATTGAAAGGAGCAAAAACACCGAATAATAAATTACCATTTTGAGCGGGCGATTTATGGGGCATAGATAGTGCCTCAAAAATACTTACTCAATTATCACTGACCTGCCGAATTGAAAATTGATAAAACTGAATTTAGGGAAGTTCTTTAGGCTATCAGAGTTCATTGTTTTCTTGTTGAGTCAACGCCAATTTTTTTTTTAAGGAACGATTAACATTCAGAAATACTATTTTGAGAGAGTGATATCAAAAGTACAGATATCTGCTGCTTCAAGAAAACTCATTCCGTCAATTAACACCTGCCGAAGTTAAAATTAACAAAAACGAAAATTAGTGAGTTACCAAAGCAATCTTTTTTCTTTGCTTTTCATAATTCAAGGTCAATTTTTTCATTTCGGAAGCAAGATATTGACTTTTACAACCGCCTCCCGGTTAGCTCAATTGGTTAGAGCGCTGGACTGTTGTGCGGGAGGTCGAGGTCGATGGTTCGAGCCCCGGCCGGACCAACTCTCAAAGTCTTAAAATAACTGAGGAGAATGCGCTACCTTTCTTTAATAATAATTGGATAGACATTCTAGTCTTCTCGGATAAGGACGAATAAACCGTAGGTCCCGTCTCCTGCATCTATTAATTAGATAATTTGGTTAGGCAGGGACGTTAAAGAACCCACTCACGAGATTACTGTGACGTGGTCTGGCCTGTTTACTGGGAATCGGGGGGAGGGGGCATCTTCAAATAAGTTTCCTTCGATTGTTTGTAAACTGCTGATGCAGTCTGGCCAAAGTCCCCCGAACAGTGTTGTGATGCGCATTTGATCATATCGACATGTTAATTTGCGCAATCTAAATATTAAATTATTATTATTATTATTACAAATGAAAATATTTGCAATATCGCAACCATTATGTGACGATTATTGAGAGAGGTTCAAAATGAATGGAGACGCCTTTTTATAAGCCAGTCGACAAGGGCAAACACATCATGTTAATTAAACAAGTTCAAACAGTGCAAAGTGCTTAGCAAATTGGATGATAAACAACTTCCATGCACTTTAGCTTTTATGTCAATACAATATCAGTTAATAGACAGCAACAGACAGCCCGTTACGCTTTTAGCCCTGGGGTCAACCGTGAAGTCCAGTGTTATTGAATTCTTCCGTGAACAAAATTTAATAGAAGTTTTTTCTGTAGTAACTAATCAGCATGCCAAGATGTTCCTATCAGAGGTGTGAGATGTTCCTATCAAAGTTTACTTACGTGAGGGAAACTCATGAGATGGCCACGACACGAGTCGCCTTTTAGAAATGACACAGCACCTTGCAACAAACACAGCATTAAAATGTCGGGCATGCGTGAGTGGATCATTGTCGGCCAGCCGCGCGCCAATCTCCCGCGCAAATTAGTAAAGATGGAGAGTAATGGGGAACAACCGGTCCAAGAAATAGTTTACTTGAAATTTTGAACTTTTTATAGGAATCAGTAAAAAGAAAACGTACACGACATTTCTATTGCTTCTTGAATTATCTTAAGGGAATTCTGATGATCTACCATTGTGCTTCGTTGGGCCTTAACTAAAAGAGTTATACGCTTTTTAAACTCCGTGACTTATCAGTTTGTGTGGTCGTTTAGAACTCCTCTAACGAACATTTGCTCTGACGAAAGGCTAATGCTCGAAACGTCAGCCTCTAGACTCTCTACGGTGGCCAAATTACATCATCAACACGGTTGATAAAACCAAATTAACTTGTTATGATCCCCCACCGACGCAGCAACTCAGTTTCTTAACAAACTTGCACACTTAAAACAGCCTGTCTCCGTCAGCCTGAGGGCACAATGGCAGTCGGCCTTAACTTCAGCGTATGCGCAGTCGTTTGGCCGCTTAGTTCCCACAATATATACTCGATGCAATCTCCCGTTCTTTGCTTTACGGATGAAGCTAAGGTGACAAAAAGAACTCCTAAAACGTTCTCGCTTATGTAGCTATAACAGGATAAAGTCAAATCCCAATAATCATTTAAGTCAGTGTAGGTGAGTTTGTGTCACATCGAAATATCTGCCAACCACGGCTACTCACTGAAGTGGGTTCTAAAAAATCATTCCGTTTTAACTGGTTAAGAAAGGATAGGACATAAAGTTATCTTTTGTCAATTCCCGTTGCTGCTTTCCCGAGTCTCTCTCCAGAGCAGCTTTAACAGCATGGCGTATCTCCTTTTCCCCAGCAGTAAAGAAATGGATTCAGACTGGAGTTAATGAATACAGCAGTTGTCCTGTATTCTGTATCATTGTATTTTCGTGGATGTAAATGTTTGCTTATAGCGTGTAAAGCAGACAGTTTTTTTTATTAACTTTAACTTTCCTTCTCCACGCTGCCTAGAAAAAAGACAATTTACAACCTTTCGACTATGGTTTTGACTCTTAATCTGGTCGTTTGTAAGTTCTTTATTTGAGAGGTTTTCTATGCGCGTTTTGTTCGCCTCGAGTTTGATAGTTGAACGTGTTTCTTAAGATCGCGGTTTCGATCCTAATATTGTGGATCTCGTCAGTTGCCGATTCACTGAATAGACTGTTGCACCCGTACGCAATACAATGTCTAACAATGACGAGAACACGCTTTATCCTTAAGAAAATGAATAAAACTGCCTCCAAACGTAGCCGTTTGCTTCGATTTTGCTTGAAAGTTTTACCTGTGTCACACAATAGCCTCCTTTGGAAACTTCAAAGTCCGCTCAGCTCTCGTACAGTGGGCGTAAATGCGATAAGGGCTATTAATTATTCCTGACTATTAATTTTCAGACTATTTTTGACTCGGGAATTAAATATACGTGTCTGTGTGGGTGACACTAGCAGAGACATTTTTGATGAGTTTACTAATATACCTACATGTAGTTGTAAAATGGCTGTCCTTCAGCGATAGATGTCCAAATGACAACAAGAGGAAACGGCAACCAGTATCAAACCAGTAAAACTGGTGAGATCCTAACCTATAAAAGCTCGTGACTCACAAAGGCTGGATACTTTATATGAAACAGGCAAGACTTGTCTATTTTAAAGAAAAAAGGTGAATACAAACTGTTAGTAATCAGGAGCATCGGGGCATACCTAATAACTTACGTAAGCTTTTTTTTTCTTTTCGAAAACGAAAAGAGTATGGAAAGCCTTAATAATCAATTCAAAGATAATTTAGTTATGTTTAAAACACTGACAAGCCTGTTCCTCACAAACTTTTTGACCAAGAACGACAAATGATTTTAATGAAGCCTTCTCCAAACGTGATGGACGCGAATTGGTAAGGCCGGGGTGAGAGCAGCGTTTATCAGTTTATTTTTTCTATATTTAGATACTTTGACCTTTATTAATGTTTTTCTTTTTATCTTGTAATCCTCTACCAATTCTTTTCACTTCTAGACCTGAACATGATCAAATTATCAGTCCAGTCTCTAAAAAGATTTTTAGGAGGCGTAGAGTGTTGATCTTCACGAAGAGATGTTTTTGTTTTCTTTAGACTGTCTTAACTAATGGAATGGATTTTATTGGATGAAACGAGTTTCCTAACATCTGGAAATGCGCTTAAGTCACAGCACTTTTCAAAGCCGGGAACCGTACTAGTCCGTCTGATTATCGCCCTATTTCTATTTCACCAACTTACACTAAATTCCCAGAGAGGGGTGTGCATTATCAATTTTATCAATATCTTAACCAACGTAACCTAATCAATGAAAAGCAATTCGGATTTTGGCCTAAACATTCAACAGTTAACGCTGTTTCTAGTTTTGCTGATGAAATTTTATTTATTTTGGGAGGGGGTAAACTGTGTGGAGCCGTATTCTTGGACCTATCCAAGGCCTTTGATACAGTCGACCACACAATCTTGCCACGAAAACTGTCGTCTTTTGAGGTGACATCTGACACGGCTAAATGGGTTGAGTCATATCTTAATAAAGGAATGCAATGTACATCTTGCGGTCCGGAATTGTCGGCTTTGTTACCTGTTTCGGATGGCGTGCCTCAGGGCAGCCGCGATTGGGCCCTTTGTTGTTTCTTATTTATATAAATGATTTGTCCACTGTCATCAAGCATCCAGAGATAGCCCTATATGCTGATGACACAGTGCTTTATTGCTATGGCTCAAACCCAGCTGGTCTGGAGTGCGCCCTAAATGCCGAGTTGCGCACTATTCCTAACTGGTTAAATGATAACAAACTTACTTTTAATGTACCAATAAGCGATGCTTATTGGTAGTGATTCCAAGCTTCGCAAGTTAAACAGTCTCTCGGTTTTTGTTCTTGATAAGAGATTCGATAGTGTTAGAAGTTTTAAGTATTTAGGGGGAGTTGCATTATCCTCTAACTTTACGTGGACTGAACATTTATTTTATTAATTAATTAATTTATTTATTTAAGGATTTGTACCAAGTACAGGAGCAGAAACAATAGGACATGGGTCCCCAACGAGGTTTAAGCTCCAACAAACCCACCCATGCCACCCCAGGGAAGGACATTCATCACACAGAAATCTCGTGCGTGGGAAATTAACGTCTCCTACCCCTAACTCAGCAGGAGACGGGACCTCCATTTAATCGTCCCTATCCGAGAAGACTAGAATATCTAACCATTTCTTGATGTTATAGAAAGGTAGCATATTCTTCTCAATTGTTTTGAGACCTTGAGTGTTGGTCCGGCCGGGGCTCGAACCCTCGACCTCCCGCACAACAGTCCAGCGCTCTATCTATTCAGCTAACCGGGAGGCGGTTAGCTCAACATGGAACATGTGATATCTAAAGTAAACCAGAGATCAGGGCTTTCGGCGTAGGACCAAGCATTTGTTGCCGTATAATGCACGCCTTCTTTATTACAAAAGCCTTGTCCTTCCCATCCTTGATTATGCGGATATGGTATGGAGTGATAAGGATAACGCTGTCTTAATGAACAATATGCAGGCGTTCCAAAATAAGGCGGCAAAACTTGTTCTAAATAAACCATTGTACTCTTCTGCAACCGATCCTCTCGATCAGCTCGGCTGGTTAAATTTAAAACAACGCAGGCACTTCTATCGCTGCTTGTATGTTTATAAATGCATAAATGGAATTACATCTCACAAATTGGAATTATCTAGAAACAGCGATGTACATAGACACAACACTCGTTGCAAAGATCATCTTAGACTTCCATCAGTAACACGGAACTGGGGTAAACAAAGAACCTGTTATCATGCCTTTAAAGACTGGAATGCCTTGGACAGTGACTTGGAGAACTCTGGCACTATATGTCAGTTTAGAAATAATTTTTTTAAATCTTTTAATCCATAGCTTAGTTTTTTACCGCTTTTTATATCTGCAATTTGTGTTCTTTTAACAATTTAATGTTATTTTGGATCAGAACCTCTCTGTAGATCACCTACGGGTGAGAGAGCTTCCTGTTTAAATATCATTATTATTAAACATTTCTTGTAAACAATGTTTTAATTCGACGTTGAATCTGTTCCATTCTCCAGCAGTAGATAATGGGATTTACTGAAGACGTTAAGAAGACAACCAACGTGGCCCACTCGTAAGCGACCTTAACTGACTTTCTTTCGCCTATGATCATTTCTACAGCCATAACGACAAGGAAAGGAAGATAAAACGTGAACATCACGCTTAAGACACAAATTACTGTTATGGCATACTTTTTGCATTTAACTACGTTAATATCTTTCGTGCGGCGTGGATAACTGATTATTGCATTATTTAGTCCATCAATTTGACGCTCGTGCCTTCGAACGATACGAAAAATTTTACCAGTGCAAAAGGCAGTAGTTGCTATCGCCGATAACTGAATGATAACCGCGATAATGATCCACTTTTGTAACCACAGCTTTAGTATGGTCGCGACCGAGCAAACTAGACAAACTGCTATCATTGCTGTTATCACTCGTCGAACCGTAACGATGCTTCTGTATCGCAAGTGAAGTGTTAAAGCGAGAAGTCTGTCCACAGAGATGCTACTAACGGTCAAAAACGACACGCCAGAAGTTATCCACCCACAAAAGAACTGAATCAGTCGCAAGTTACAATACGCGCTGAAAGATTTGAGACTCTATGCTACCTTGTATGCAACGAAGGATGGCTGACCAACCAATTCGACAAGAAGATCTGACATGGCCAAGCAAAACAACAAAACGAAAGATGGTGAATGAAGCTCTCGTGTTTCCCATATAATGAACATTACAATGCCATTTCCTAATATTGCAGTTATTGTAAACAGTGCGCATAAAACGCATAACACCACACTTGCTGTTTTTTCTACTTCGTCTTGTTCCCATTTAACTTCAAAGAAAAAACGCGTTGAGTTGGCTGTAATCCTGGCGATTCCGCTGTCGCAATCGACTCACTGATCACTTGCCAAGGCTTAGTTCCTAGTTAAGTACAAATATGCTCCTTTGGTTTGAACCTCCTAGCAGTTTTATCTTTTGTGACAGTCAAGTTACGTAACTTGTGTTGATCAAGATTTTAGAGCGATGTCATGTTCGCCGTCCTGCACCATTATGCGCCTGCATGGACTCCTGGGACCCGCAAATCAACAGCTTTTATCTGAAACCAAAGAACATCTGTATCTTCCCACATTAAAATTTAAAATATATGTTGTCTGAAGAGCTTCCTTTTCATTAGATTACGTATTCAATTATTAATTTACTCCATGCTCCACTGACGTGCTGAATGGTACTGATATCTTTTTCAATTCGTTTTTAAACATTTATTGGCAAAAAAAAAATTGAACTTTCAGTTAACTGCTGCTATTTTTATTGAGTATCCGGGCATTCAGTCAGGTGTCTGAGGACATTTCAACAAAACTTGAACAAGTAGTCTTTTATTTTCTCCACGTACCTAACAGTAGTACAACTGAGCATACAAACTTTGCAATAGGATGAAGCTGAATAAATCCAAGCCCGCCTCTCGTTTTGAGTTCATACACAAGAAAATATAAATAGGGTTTTTTCGCTTTAAGCTATAGACATTCTTCTAGAATCAAACCCTTCTCGATGATAAATTCTTTAAATCTCGTGCAATTCTAGGAGACCAGACTCCGAGAGTAACTTCGAGAACATGAGATATTGAGGTGTGAGCGGCTTCATTTTTTCCTATTCAATGCGCGTTTTCTTTTACATTTATTATTCATGCACTTTACTTAATTCAAATTGCAATAATAGTTATTATTTATAAAGGGAGAAATACATCATTGGAAAACCTCGTGAGTAAGGAAAAGAATTATTGCAGCCGGTAGAAGGCTAGGTATTCGCGCAATGAATAAAAAAAATACTCATACTTATATTGGATCAAGGAAGAAAGTTTTACCAAAGTGTTATCAAACAATAAAAAGAATCACGAGGTTTCCCTATTCAGAAAAGGTAAGGGGCTGACTATATAACAAATCTTTCGATGACAAATGTACTTCGTGGAAAATTTTCAGAGCACGAACGTCTCTTAAGAGTTGTTAAAGGTTTTGCAGAGAACTTTAGCTGTCAGGATGGACTTATTACTCCACCTCTGATGGAAGCTTATTATTTTATGGACTGAACGTAATAAGAGATTTCCTTTCTTGCTGGCCTGCATCCGTATAAAGAGCCACTGAAATTTAGTGGCTCTTTATATGGACGTCATAAAGTTATTAACAAGTTCATCCAATGGATGTGCCACTAACAGTTGATGTGCTGGCAGTTACTGTACATGTTGACATCACATTACATGCAAGTGTAGTTTTACACTTGAAATATTTTGCAAAATGCTTAAAGAAAAATTCCTCTAGTTTTATTAGCACGTCTGCAAAAAGGTCTGTGTCAAATTAAATGCGCTCAATAACCATCCCTTTAAATGTGTATGTTATGAAGTCACACCACTTTGCCCCAGATATTCCCATCTGGCCTTGAACTTGTTTATAGTATTTGTGAGTTTCCTTGAGCACTGGAAAGTCATCTACCATTTCGAGATGGAACTGACGATCACCAGAGCATGCTGTTTGAGGGGTAACATTTCTGTGTTTGTAGGGGCATTTGATTTCAAGTATCCCATATGGGCTGTCCTCAGTTTCATCAATCACCTTGCCATCTGGAGAGCAACCAAGGAATGGGTATGAAGGGTTTACAATGAAACCTGAGGTAAAAGTCTTGACAGGATGGCCATTGTGCTTCATATAGTTAGTATACTGTTGCAAGGCTGCACTTTAATGTTTAATACCACATGTTTTAATGGCTCTAGTGTTAGTATTGTCCAGGTTGCAGTCATTCACAAGTCGTTCTAGAAAAGGCGTTGTAATTGATTTTCGAACCAAAATATCGCCAAATTGAGATGCAGTAATCCTTGGTCTCCTTTCTTTCCACCATCGATTGCTACTGCGCTGTGAGACAGTGTCCTTTTCAAGTGAGGTGGCATCACTTTCGTTAAGCTGCAATGATTCGAGAAATTGTTGATGCTCTCTTGGGCACTGAGTGATTGTGAAAAGAGGGAGAACCAAAGACAGTGGAAAATGTGGGTAAGTTGTCAATGGTAAATCATTATCATTGCACCCTCTTGAGAAAAGAACATTACATGTGACTTCAAATTTACCCTCAGTAGGTGCCAGTTGACAGCTGAGGTAGCCCCCTAAGGGTGCAGGTCCAACTTTGGTGGGTACCATTTTCATACCTACAGTCATGTAGATACTAAGACCAAGCTTCCCATGGATTTCTTGCAAGTTACTTTTAAAGTTTTCTATCTCTTTGCTGCTTGGGATTACCTTGAGTGCAGGGTATAATGAACAAGAAATTCCAGAAGGACGGGAATTCCAATTTCCAACCTGTGCATTGTCTTGGTCTAATTTGGGTTTTTTAAAAATCATATCCATTAGTGGTTCTGGAGATCTAGTTTTCCCTCTTGGCTTGTGCCATTGTTGAGGAAGTGACGTGCTAGCCAAGTCGTCTGGGATTACTTTGATTTTTGTCCTGAAAAAATGTGAAACTAGATACATCAACCAGATAGCATGGTTGCAAAACCCGAGAGATCCAGCCACACAGGTGCAAGACGATCCCAGGACAACAAAATAAGGCTGCTTGGTAGAAATTGTTAGCTGAAGTTTATGAGGAGGTTCACTTTTTCTTAGACTTCTGTAGCAAAGCGCTATTAAGTAAAACGTTTGACTTTCAACATGATGATGTGCTACAACATCATGCAAGTAACCCTCTATAAAGAAATTCACACCGCGTTCAAACGGTTTCATAACCATGTAGTCCGGTGATTGTTTCATGCTTTTACCCGATGTGCGGACGTACTTTACGACTGAGTTGTATGTGAATGGTGGAAGGCCGTCTAAGCATTTCTTCATCTCTTTCTCAGAAGGACAAAACTTATTTTTCTTCATTTTCCCTGAGAAGTTCGATGTTTTTTTCGTTGGAGCACATGCTTGCGCTTGTGCGTTATTTTTATTCACTGGGATTTCCTTTCTTTGAAGGATTTCCTTTGCCCTAGAGTAAAACAAAGAGCGATTGCAGAATACCCGGTCCATTATTTGCATATTGCCCTCTACTCTTCAACGACACTTTGATAACAATAAACCCTATTGATATGCAAATAACGGGCTGGGTATTCTGCAATCATACCAAACAAAGAAGAAGAGCATTGTAACGCTTTTACCATGAGTATAAATCCATAAAGAAATAGCGCAATAAAACTAGCAAGGCTTTACTGTTAATAACTATTTTCTTACCTAGCAACGAGCTGTGCTTTCACTGTCAAACCTTTCAGGATGGCGTTATGGTCCCGAAGAAACTGCCTCAACTCGTTAACATGCATTTTCTCCACTGGCCTGTCCATGACTTTCTAATTTAACGTTCAAACTTTCTAGAGAGAGAGCTCTGAAGACTTACAACACAAGCAACTGTGGCATAAAATTCACTCGCATCAACAAAGGAAACAGAGACGAATTGGCCCTTAGCAACGGTCACTACCGAAAAGCCTCGCTTTCGTGTAGCGGCCGCCATATTTGCAATCGGTCTCATAAGATTGAACTTTCAGTTAACTGCTGTTATTTTTATTGAGTATCCAGGCATTCAGGCAGGTGTCTGAGGATATTTCAACAAAACTTGAACAAGTAGTCTTTTATTTTCTCCCCGTGCCTAAAGATAGCACAAACAAGCTTCAGTTTGCAATAGGATGAAGCTGATTAAATCCAAGCGCGCCTCACGTTTTGAGTTTATACACAAGAAAATATAAAAATATAAGGGTTTTCTCGCTGTAAGTTATAGACACTCTTCTAGAATCAAAGCCTTATCGATGACAAATTCTTTAAATCTCGTGCAATTCTGAGAGACCAGACTCCGAGAGTAACTTCGAGAACATAAGATGTTGAGGTGTGAGTTTGCCTTATTTTTTACTATTTTTCTATTTTTTCTCCTTTACATTTATTATTCATGCACTTTACTTAATTAACATTGCAATAATATTTTTTATTTAAAAAAGGAGAAATACATCTTTGGAAAACCTCGTGAGTAAGGAAAAGAAGTATTGCAGCCGGTAGAAGGCTAGGTATTCACGCAATGATTAAAAAAAAATACTCACACTTAAAATTGGATCGAGGCAAGAAACTTTTACCAAAGCGTTATCAAACAATAACAAGAATCACAAGATTTCCCTGTTCAGAAAAGGTAAGGGGCTGACTATATAAAAAATCTTTCGCTGACAAATGTACTTCGTGGAAAATTTTGAGAGCACGAACGTGTCTTAAGAGTTGTTAAAGGTTTTGCAGAGAACTTTAGTATCTGGAAGGCTCCACAACCTTTTCAAGTGCCTAACAATTGGTGAACTCAGAAGTGCTTCGTCGTCCAGCAAAATGTGCATTTGAAGGTTAATAGGATTCAGTACAACTGAACCCTTCATTCGCTGGGGTGATTGTTTCACTTACGCCATATGCTACCATTCAGCAGCTACACTTTAAGCGATTCATTTTCTATTTTTTTATTCTTGTATGTCTTCAGAAACACATTCCCAAAATGAAATCGGCTTTGGCGATTCTTTAGTAACAAGTATATATATATATATATTAATCAAAGAACTTTCAATAAGTTCGTGGTTGAGACAGTGCTTTCTCTACTTTCATCAATTTTCATCAACGTGTGGACGTTACATTATTGTTTCTTTGAGACGCTACTTCGCTTTAGCATGGAAACTTCACATGTAAGGCAACAGAGGACTCAAAGGATACGGAATTCATTTCAAAATAATCTTATATTAGGAGTAAGATGTCGAGTCCTGGGGGTAAACAAAGAAAAGAGGAAACCTTCCATTTTAGGTATCAAAAAATAGAGAATTGAATGGCACAACCAATCAAGAACATAGACATTTAGAGCAAAAAATCCGATCTCAAACCAAACAATAAACGAAAAAAAAAAACTGAAAAACTCAGTGCTTTCCCCTTTCATAAATACAATCATACAATTCATTCAACAACTTCTGCAATGACATTTACATATAAATTAACATTGGTCATTAGAACTTTCGTCTCCACTTTATATTAAATTGTGTAATGGCGATAAGCCCAGTCAAGTCAATTATCTGAATGCGTGAAAGCATCGTCCAACTCTAAAATGAAACATGGAGGTGTTTTCTGTGGAGGCTTTCATCTTTTAGAAATGTATAAAATTTGACCAAAATTCACGTGTTCGTGTCCGCTTCCTACTAATAATGCATTGTTTTGATGGACTAAGGCTGAGGGAAAACTTCCTCTGTAAAGTGAACAAAGTCAATTACTTTGAGTGTTGTTATCTAAGAAAAAGACTCTGCCTCTCCGAAGTGTGTTCCTTACGGCCTGTCGTATCTCCCTGATGCGCCAACAGTACACAATTGGATTAAAAAATGAATTGAGAAAAGCTACAGTCCCCGCGTAGTCATATGCGATTTTTACTGTTATCGTGTACCCGTTGACTGAATCCATAAACATTGTTACAAGAAAAGGAACATAAAAAATCCAAAAGAGACCGTAAACGTAAAGCACAGTCACTGCAGATTTGCGACACTTGAGTATTTGGACTGTGTGAGTGTGAGAAGCGGTTAGGTTTCGCTGAAGCTCAATGACCTGGCGAAGATGTTTGCGCACAATCATGAATATTTTTAAGGTACTCAGCGCAGTGACGAGAAATGTTGTCAGTAACATGATCAAAGGGAGAATAATCCAGTTTGTCAAAGTGAACCTCAATATCACAAATGTGATGGCAAAGATCCAGAGAAAGACGCAAGCAACAAACACACGAGGAACTGTTACCATCGCGTTGTATCGTAAATGAAGAGACAAAGCCAATAATCGGTCCAGTGAAACTGCACTTAAAGTCAACAGAGATGTCCCAGAAGTTGTCCATCCAGACATACTCTGAATCATTCTCGAGATGCAATAGCAACTGAAGTCATGTCTTAGTTCGGCGACCTTGAACGCAACGAAAGATGGCTGGCAAATGAGTCCAACGAGAAGATCCGAAAAAGCGAGAAAAAACAAAAGGACGAACGACGGCGAGTGCAGTTCTTGGTTTTTCCAAATTGCAATCAGAATAATGGTATTTCCCGCGACTGTTATCAAGGAAAACATTGAATTTAGGACACATGTAGCGACGTTGGCTATTTGCGTTTCTAGCGTTTGATCCAAACTGATGTCCAAAAATGAGCATGTTAGTGTTTCGTTCATGTTATGAGATCCTCAGCTGCTCCCAGAAAAAACGATTTCACACACTGTTTAAATGTTAGTTCACTATCAAAGTGTAAAAAGAAACTAATCGACGTTTGTTTCCATTTGGTGTGTCATAGGTATGGAAATTAAATGCACTTGTACTTTAAAGAAATAGGTCCTGCACGTTTGTTGAAAACATCAGCCAGATGTTGACTGTTTCCTGACTGTTTCCTAACTCATAAAATAATTCGGCTCTTTTGCAATTTAAATCTTTATAGAAAATTAAGAACGCCGATGAGACACAATCTTCACCTAAGCGTGCGAGTCTTACTTATGCTAACAAGTAATGTCCATGTGTCGTTTCAACAACATTTATTATCGACTCATATCGAGTGCACAAAAAATTCGGGAAGAAATCTATATCAACCATTTTTCGTGATTCCAACGCTTCCTTTAGTTAGTTTATATTAAACAACAGTAGGACTGGGGAGAGTAGTACCTTCGAACTGCATAAGTTGCTATTCACAACTGAGGGGACGACAACAATATTCACATTGAGGGCAATTGACAAAAACTCGTTTAGTCGATGAAAGTTGATCGAACAACACTGTTGGTAATATAAACTATGTACATTACGCACTAATCAAACTGAAAAAAAAGGTTGGTAGCATTCATGGCGTCTCAATTAAAAGCAAGACTTCGCCTTTGAGTTGGCGCCGACTGTTACGGAGGTCAGTTTGATGATACCCTTTAACAGGTGATTTGAAAGTGACGGCGGATTTGTAATGACTACATCCAATTTAATTTTTTTTTTTTTTTTCACCCGTTTTTAGATGTGATTTCACGGCGCCGTGGCCCATATTCGATTCCTAGCTTGGGAGTTCTTTTTTTTTCTTTTTTCCACAAGCCATTTGTTCTTTTTTCTTTGCTTTTGATAATTCAAGGTCAATATTTTAATTTCGGAAGCAAGAGATTGACTTTTACAAATGAAAATATTTCCAATATCGCAACCATTATATGACGATTTTTGAGAGAGGTTCAAAATGAATGGAGACGCCTTTTTATAAACCAATCAAGGCTGATAGTTTCAAAAGAAACTGTTTGGGGCTGAGTCGGCGGGAGTAACGAAATAATTTGGATATATCAACAAAGTTGAAATGGTAAATTGGCCACCGTAACGATTACAAAAGCTGACGTTTCGAGCGTTAGCCCTTCGTCGAGCGTTAGCCCTTCGTCGAGCGTTAGCCCTTCGCTCCGACGAAGGGCTAACACTCGAAACGTCAGCTTTTGTAATCGTTACGGTGGCCAATTTACCATTTCAACTTTGTTGATATATCCAAATTATTTTTATAAACCAGTCGACAAGGGCAAACACATCATGTTAATTAAACAAGTTCAAAAAGTGAAAAGTGCTAAGCAAATCGGATGATAAACAACTTCCATGCACTTTAGCTTTTATGTCAATACAATATCAGTTAATAGACAGCAACAGACAGCCCGTTACGCTTTTAGCCCTGGGGTCAACCGTGAAGTCCAGTGTTATTGAATTCTTCCGTGAACAAAATTTAATAGAAGTTTTTTCTGTAGTAGCTAATCAGCATGCCAAGATAAATCGCATTCATGCGATTTCCCCTACGTGGGTCTACATAAAGAGGAAGGTTATATCGGGAGAAAAACTATTTGGTATGACTGCATGATAATGATTACGAAGGAGAACTTTTCATTATGACACGAACAGATGATGTTCTCAGAAGAATTCAAAAAAGGCCAGCTGCTGTTTACTGAGCGCCTTTATAATTATCTGATCTTATTTCACTCCACTCTTTCGAACTGAAAGTAATGACTTGAACTTTTTCTTTCAAGTTTCTAAGTTTAGACAAAAGTTCATCGCTCGGTTTTAGCATTCAAAGACCCGAAACAGTGTTTGTGTCGTTTAAATGATCGCCTTCTTAGAAAATTTCATTACTTCTACTTCTTTCATAGAAATTGAGATTTAATCATGATATATTCCTTGGAAATAAAAATTAGCTCGCATGGGTCTCCGATGGTCTCTATGGTCCATATGGATTTCTGGGTTAAAATTGTGAATCACTTATCTCGTAGTCTGAATTTAACAGGCGTGGCTACCTTTCTTATCTAGAGAGAATATAAGCCAACAGAAGCTCATGACCACTCCTGACGGCGCTCAAGTCTCGTACGTATTGTGTGTCAGGGAGCTAGCTCAATGTTTGCATCGCCTACATTAATGAGATAACTGAATCAACATTATTCGCTTTGTGATTTTTCTTGGCAGTTATTCAAAAGGGATGGAAAGATCATATTGCGTTATCATTCCCACGCCGGGAATCGAACCCGGGCCGCGGCGGTGAGAGCGCCGTATCCTAACCACTATACCACGTGGGAACCGCTATCTATAAAGGTAATGATAAAGATCTTGGAGTAAAAGCTGTGCACCCCACTAAATGATTCTAATTTCAACAAACATGCCGTAGTTAAAGCCTAAAAAGGAAACAGACCGAAGGGTTGCTAAAACTTTTTTAATTATATGATGGTTACCACCGTGTGAAGTGTCAGGTAGTGCTCTCCGCCCTGTGAGACGTCTAACAACGGAGTGTAAATAATAATAATAATAATAATAATAATAATAATAATAATAATGGCTATCGATGAAAAAATATAATCTTGCGATCTCCTAAGAGTCTCCGAAGGTTGTGTATCGCAGCAAATGCTATTGATATACAAAGTATCCTTAAAATTTTGCAAATTTAATTTCATCACCCAGATTTCACTGGTTAACCTTTATAGGTTTGTTTGTGTCAGCGTTGCATGACCATTTTAATGACAAATGCAAACGCTTCAGTTAAGTTCGTGCACTTATTGATTTTCTGTCCAACCCTGTCATGGAGGCAAGGTTATTAAAAATCGAAAAAGAAGGGTAAGAGAAAATGGCGTGATTTTTCTTGGCAGTTATTCAAAAGGGATGGAAAGATCATATTGCGTTATCATTCCCACGCCGGGAATCGAACCCGGGCAGCGGCGGTGAAAGCGCCAAATCCTAACCACTAGACCACGTGGGAAATACGACTTCAACCCATATTGTTAAAGTCAAGTATGAGCCTACTGTAGTTAAAGACCTGAAAAGGAAGCCTCTTTCTAAAGTATTGGCACATAAAAATCGACCAAAATGATGCTAAAACTACGTAATATCTCTCAATTTCCTGATGGGTTTGAGCGTATTTTAGCAAGTACTAATGATATCAAAGGTTAAGCAAAGAATTCTTCTAATTTTGTTAAAATAAAATTATTTCAGGTCGTGTTGGTTCTACCACAGGTAACGTTTATCTAATTAACGACAGTCTATTGCACGGTGCTTGACACTTTTAAAATCCCCACCCCAGCCAGGAAAGGTTCTAATTCTCCACCCCCTCTAGTGGAACTGCGTTTTGTGACTGAACGCAAAAAATAACAAAAAAAAAGAATGAAGCCGAATTTATACCTCGGACGTTTCCTTCGTAAAGCCCGGGTAACAAAAGAATATTAATCCGGTAGCCATCTATTCTCAGTATACCCAGGAAGATCCTTGAATCAGCGGTCTCTCAAAGAATCGTCAACCATACATTCCACGAGCACAAATTGAAAAGTATTTATCAGATCTTAAATGGAATAAAGCTACCGGTCCCGACCAGATTTCTTCCAGAACTCTGAAAACTGCCGGGAATGCGTTGGTCCATCCATTATACCATATTTATTGTGAAAGTCTAAGATCTGGCTACGTGTTTGAACAATGGAAAGTGGCTAGGCTGAGCCCTATCCACAAAAAGGACGATGAGAGCGACATGGGCAACTATCGGCCAATTTCTATTCTCAGTATACCCAACAAGATCCTTGAATCAGTGGTCTCTCAAAGAATCGTCAACCATACATTCCACGAGCACAGTTTAGTCACTGAAAACCAATGGGCTTATAGGAAAGACTTTTCTACTGAATTAATGCTTATAAAATTGACAGAACAATGGAGACAAGCGGTTGATAACAGTAAAGTTGTCGGCGTGGTTTTTGTTGATTGTCAAAAGGCCTTTGACTGTGTATCGCATAAAATATTGCTGAATAAACTCGAGATCGACTTTGGGATCAAGGGCAACCTGGCTGCTTGGCTTCACAGCTACTTAAAGGGGAGGCGACAGTTCACAGTCATTGACGACGCAGCCTCTGATTTTGCTCGCGTTAATACAGGCGTTCCTCAGGGATCAGTCCTCGGTCCAACCTTGTTCGCACTTTGCACAAATGATCTACCTGATAATATAACAAATGCAACTGTTTTTATGTATGCAGATGATACCACCCTGTTCTGTATCGGAGACACCGTAGACATTGTTATTGCCGAACTGAATGCTGCTCTCAAGGAACTAGAGCTATGGTGCTTAAGAAATCAACTGTTGCCTCACCCCAAGAAATGCGAAGGTATGCTAATTCATCGAGGCAACTTCACCGGTCCACTACAGTCATTAATACTGATGAATCATTGTATAAGAAGGGTTAAACACACCAGGCTGCTTGGAGTCTATATTGATAATAGACTTAACTGGGACTACCATGTCAAAGCATTAAAGATCAGCTTTGCAAATAAGCTTAACATGCTGAAGCACAGCTTGTTTTTACCAAGACCCATGCTACTGGACTTTTACTTCAAAGTAAACTACCCATCAATTATATATGGTATCACTGTCTGGGGCGGCCTTACTAATAAGGAGGGCCTAATTGCATTAGAGTCTTTACACTGTAGAACGGCAAAATTAATTTTTAACTGGCCATGGGATATGCCCAAGTCTGAAGTACTTAGCAAAGCTCGATGGTCTTCAATTGAAATCACATATAAAGTTAATTTGGCTAAACTGATGTTCAAAATAGATAAGACTTTACCTATATCCATCTAAGATACCACCGAACAAGTTGACGTGAATACTAAGAAAAATCTAAGAAGTAATGCCAACATAAAAGTAACAAAATTCAACACATATTACATGAAAAAGAGTTTTTCCAGAACACACTTCTCCAAGAATCAAATTTAAGAAATATAACCATTAAGCAGCTCTCCTCGTTATTCTACAAATCAAAGGTACTTTTAAATTTGAACTTTAATTCTATTTCTCCACAGAAAGTGAACTGTAAGTATCCCAATCTTAAATAGTTTTAGATCTTCTAATTTTGATAGGCTACTTTAATTATTTTATTTTACTGCATTTCATTTTATTCCATTTTACGTACGACCCCACAACGGTGTAGTCGCTTTAACGATTATCGTGTTTAAATAAAGTCTTTTTATTATTGTATTGTATTTATGAAAGTGGCCAATGGGCCGACTGAGGGAAAAAGCTCTACTGTTTTCCTCCTTTCAGCTGTATCCTAAAGGCGCTACAGAAAATCATTCAGAATCAGGCAACTTGTGTGGTAGTGGTTCCCGACTTGCCCATGAGACGAAAATTGACCATTTTATTTTGGCCCAAATTGTTTACACAATGTTGAATTGGGTCAAGTTAAGGCCCTTTTTGCCATTAAAAACTCAAAACAAACCTTCGATGAACAATTTTTACCGCTTCAAAGTCGTCCAAAACTCGTCCGCCATTGCTGAAAACATGTTCCAGCCGAGCCCGCAAAAACGTCATCATGACGTCAAAGGCTCAACAAACTTATGCTCTGCTTTGTAACAACTCTCTTTGTTCGCTGCACAGAGAATCACACATATTACTTTTTTGAGAACTGTTTCGTTGTCAGTCGGGAAATGTCAGTCGACTTTTTCAGACGATGAATTGTCCCAGAAATCATCTGAAGCTTCTGTGGATAGTTTTGCGCCGACAAACGATGAGCTTTTGCCATGCGAATAAGGATAAACACAGAACGGCACGGACTCCCCATGTGTCTTTTGTGGTCGCTTCGCTTTATCGCCTTCGAACTGTATTTTTGCTTGTCGTAAGGGATTTCCCTTTTTTCTAAGAAATGATCGGGTGATTAGTAAAACTAGTTTTCGGCAATGGCTAATTGTGTAGCCAAAGGCGGATATTGGGAGTTTGTGAAAGCCATTTCTAAGCCATCAATGTGTTTTCCCCGATCCATTTCGTCAATGATCTCATTAACCCTTTCCAACGGCATATGGTATTTCGAGGACTGGACTGGACTGGACTGGACTGGACTGGACTAGTAAAACGCGGACTAGTAAAGCGCGGACTAGTAAAAAGCCGACTAGTAAAGCGCGGCCTAGTAAAACGCGGACTAGAAAAACGCGGAATAGTAAAACGCGGACTAGTAAAACGCGGACTAGTAAAACGCGGACTAGTAAAACCCGGACTAGTAAAACGCGGACTAGTAAAACGAGGACTAGAAAAACGCGGACTAGAAAAACGTGGACTAGTAAAACGTGGACTAGTAAAACGCGGACTAGTAAAGCGCGGACTAGTAAAGCGCGGACTAGTAAAGCGCGGACTAGTAGAGCACGGACTACTAAAACGCGGACCAGTAAAACGCGCACCAGTAAAACGCGGACTAGTAAAACGCGGACTTAACAACCACAACAACAACAAAAAAACAATTTCGTACGAATGCGATCACAAGACTTAATGGCGAGCCAATTTAGTGAGTGACAATCCCTGTTTGACCTTGAAGTTACACATGGGTTTAACATGCACCAGATACAAACAAATTTATAAGTTTAGGCTAAGAAAGAATTCTATTCAGCACCAGTTCAAATCCTAAAATACACTTTCGTCGTAAATTTCACGGGAGAAACGCAGGAATTCGATGAATAAAAGTCGCATTAAATCTCCTTGTGTCTAGGTAGAAAGAGTCTCATTGACTCCAGCTTTTCGGTGGAAGAATAACCGATTTACACACGCCATTACAGAAAACAAACAAGCAGACTGACCACTCCAAAACACATATTCGCATTCACTTACAATTTGACTTTCCGTGACATTTTAAAACGGAACAGAGGTAAATCTTCGATGATTAATAGTCGTTGGAAATGAAAAATACTTTCCGTAAGATCTCTGTCTTTCTCTTTACGAGAAAATCGTCGCATGATCATTTAACTCATGTGTGTTTGTCACACCAGTACTGATGTTTAGCGTATGCTTCTTTACTCTTCAATTGACAGGTGTCACATGGTGACAGTTACTTATCAAAACAATTTTTCAAAATGTGCTTGGAAGCCTTTAATTACCTTTACAAATAAAAATGTTTCGGCGAAAGCTTTCTCTTTAATTTGAAGAACCCGAATGATTTAGGGCTACAATTACGAGTTTAATTACAGGAAAATCCTCCTTGAGTTAACAATTTGATAGCGAGTGAGTTATAAAGAACACAAACTTTATTCAAATTAAAGAGAAAGCTTTCGCCGAAACATTTTTATTTGTAAAGGTAGTTAAAAGGCTTCCGAACAAATTTTCAAACATTTTTTTGAAAAGTAACTGTCACGATGTGACACCTGTCAATTGAAGAGTAAAAAAAGCATACGCTTTTGAAGAAACAGCAGTACTGGTGTGACAAACACACACAAGTTAACTGATCAGGCGACGATTTTCTCGTAAAGAGAAAAACAGAGATCTTACGGAAAGTATTTTTTATTTCCAACGACGATTAATCAGGGGCACTTCAAGCATGGTACCCACTGCTGACCTCTCTCCTAATAAGTTTATTATATTGTCCAGAAGGAGGTTCCCTCAAGTCGTATCAGCGTTACCCCTCGCTTGCGAGACATCTCGATGTCGGAAAACACAAATACAGTCTTGAGCAACAAACACTTTAGGACAGGTTTATGGTCATGAACGCCTCAAAACTCGAACAAGGTGGCATTGAGATCGTTAATATTGATTATCAAGACACATCATCCTGTGTGCACCAGGAAAATGACGCACCGCTTGGGTCGTGCCCTAAAATCAACACAGAAGAAAAAGCGTTTATCGAAACCAAAAACGGTA
>NC_142521.1:9780000-9815000 GCF_964205215.1 Stylophora pistillata | reverse complement strand
GAACATCGCACATTGGTTCCGTTCATCTTGGAGATAAAGGATAGAACTCAATGATGAGTTCAGGAAGACGTTGAACGGAAACATCAAACCAAACGGATCGAATTTTCATAATTCATATGCACGTGCTTCAGTCAATAGTAGAACATCTGAATAAATGCATTTGACATTAGGTTTGCTTAATTAAAAAAAATTAAAAATAGTCAAAATAATTAGATCGAGTCAGGGACATCCAATTTGGAAATTTACGAACCTTCCTCATAAATGAAATTATTAATTCATTCCCAATTTATTTTGAACTTTAAGAGGTTAGAGAGATGGACACTCTCTTTTTAACAACATGAGCCGGAAACTGACGATTCCTTTCATTAACAGTGAAGGAAACACTCTTTCAAAAAGCAGCCACTTAAAATTTTAATCTAAAAGCAGGAAATCTTTACGAGCGTCCTATCAATGCTAGTTGGGAATGGTGAAAATTATTCATTTTGAATGTATACCGACGGAAAAGAAAACTTATCCTATTAGAAACGACAGGTCGAGAGACAAATTCCAAAATGGTTGAGATTGTTATCTTTGGCAATTGAGAAGGGTGAAAGTTATAAATGACTGGAGGTATTCACTTTGATTCTAAATTTAAATACAAAATTGCGATGAATAGTAATTCGATATTACCCTCGCTGGTCTCGTTTATAGACCATAGCCGGTCAAAAGGGCTATCATCAGTCATTATCAGCAAACCTAACATCATGAAGGCAAACACATTATCTTGACTGCTGAATTTTAAATATGACAAGTTGGTTTTTGTCCAATAATAGCTTCCAGCTTTGGAACAAATTTTTTGTATTACCTTCCTTCGGTTTTTACCTAATTTCAATACAAAAACTTTGTCCCAACGGCTTATTCCCAACGGCTATTCAAAGTGAGGTTTAAGAAAATCATTCCGTTTTAAAGGTTAGGAAAGGCTAGGATATAAAGTTATCTTTTGTCAATTCCCGTTAGTACTTTCCCGAGTTTCTCTTTAGAGCAGCTTTAACAGCATGGCAAACATGGTCGAGCAAAATGAAAAGTAGAAAAGCAGGAACAACCGGAACAACTATATATATATAGAGTACAGTTACGGCAGATTTTCTGCATTTGAGCACATTCACTGTGTTCATCTGGACGCTTCGTTGTTGCTATTTTATCAGTCTCTGGTGCTTGCGAACGATTCGAAATATCTGGAACGATTCGAGATATCTGGAACGTGCTTGCAGCTGTAACCAGAAATGAAATCAGTAACACCACTAAAGGAATAATGATCCAGTTTCTAATCCAAACCTTTAACAAAACCCCAGTTATACAACCTGTCCAGAGAAAACAAGCGACTAAAAGCACGCGGCAAATAGTTACAGCTGTCCTGTATCTTAGATGAAGGGTTAAAGCAAGAAGCCGATCAACGGAGACACAGCTCAAAATCAACAATGATACATCAACCGTTGTCCAGCCAGAGATATTATGAGCCATTCTCAGGATGCAGTAATACCTGACGTTATCTGAAAGCTCTGCGATCTGATAAGCCACATAAAACGGCTGACAAATCTGTCCCACTAGAAGATCGGAGGCAGAAAGACAAAAGTAGAAGCGTAAAGGGTGGCAAATGCAGCTCTGGAGTTTTCCAGATGACACGAATAATGATACGATTCCCTGTAGAGGTTATTAATGAAAACACTGCGTTGAAAACGCAAGTGAGAATACTTGCAATCAAGGTTTCTGCGTTTTTTTCCAAGTTAATGTCCAAAAAGAAGCAGTTTAAATAAGTTCTGTTCATGATGAGAGCGAACGCAATACTACTTTAAGCTGGGACTTCTTAAGAAAAGTTGCAGCTATCTCAGTATTGATAGCAATACATAATTCATATGCACGTCTTGCAATGAGCAAGCATACAACTCAAAAGGAACGGTCATTATATTTGCTTTTTTAAATAGTAAAAACATCAACGGAGAACATGCCTTTTTGAAAATGTCAACGTTTCTTTGACAAGAGTAAGCATATTTCTGGCAGTTGAAAGTGGACAGAGCCAGCGCTTCATCAAAGAGCAAACAAATGAGTATTTTTCATTGTATTTTCCTGGATGTGAATGTTTGCTTATACTGTGTAAAGCAGACAGTTTTTCGGTTAACTTTAAATTTCCTACCCCACGCTGCCTAGAAAAAACATCATTTACAACCTATCGGCTATGCTTTTGACTCTTCTTTCTCGTTAGTCAATTAACTACTCCTGACCATTAATTTTCAGACTATTTTGACTCGGGAATTAAATATACGTGCATGTGTGTGTGACACTAGAGGAGACATTCTTGATGAGTTTACTAATATACATACGTGTAGCTGTAAAATGGCTGTCCTCCAGCGATAGATGTCCAAACCATGAAAACAAGAGGAAACGGCAACCAGTATCAAACCAGTTAAACTGGTGAGATCCTAACCAGTATAAAAGCTCGTGATTGACAAAGGCTAGATACTTTACATGAAACATTCAAGACTTGGGTATTTTAAAGAAAAAGGGTGAATACAAACTATTAGTAATAAGGAGCATCGGAGCATACCTAATAACTTACGTAAACTTTTTCTTTTCTTTTCGAAAACGAAAAGAGTATGGAAAGCCTTAATGATCGATTCAAAGATAATCTAGTTATGTTTAGAACACTGACAAGCCTGTTCCTCACAAACTTTTTGACCAAGAACGACAAATGATTTTAATGAAGCCTTCTCAAACGTGATGGAGGCGAATTGGTAAGGCCGGGGTGAGAGGAGCATTTATCAGTTTATTTTTTCTATATTTATATATTTTGACTTCCATTAATGTTTTTCTTTTTATCTTGTAATCGTCTACCAATTCTTTTCACTTCTAGACCTGAACATGATCAAATTATCAGTCCAGTCTCTAAAACGATTTTTAGGAGCGTAGAGTGTTGATCTTCACGAATAGATGTTTTTGTTTTCTCTAGACTGTCTTAACTAATGGGATCGATTTTATTGGATGAAACGAGTTTCCTAACATCTGGAAATGCGCTATAAAGTCACAGCACTTTTCAAAGCCGGGAACCGTACTAGCCCGTCTGATTATCGCCCTATTTCTATTTTACCAACTTACAGTAAAATCCCAGAGAGGGGTGTGCATTATCAATTTAATCAATACCTTAACCAACATAACCTACTCAGTGAAAAGAAATTCGGATTTCGGCCTAAACATTCAACAGTTAACGCTGTTTCTAGTTTTTCCGATGAAATTTTATTAAATATGGGAAGGGGTAAACTGTGTGGAGCCGTATTCTTGGACCTATCCAAGGCCTTTGATACGGTCGACCACACAATCTTGCCACGAAAGTTGTTGTCTTTTGAGGTGACTTCTGACACGGCTAAATGGTTTGAGTCATATCTTAATGGTCGAATGCACTATACATATTGCGGTCCGGAATTGTCTGCTTTGTTACCTGTTACGCATGACGTGCCTCAGGGCAGCATATTGGGCCCTTTGTTATTTCTTATTTTTATAAATGATTTGTCCACTGTCATCAAGCATTCAGAGGTAGTCCTATATGCTGATGACACAGTGCTTTATTGCTATGGCTCAAACCCAGTCTGGAGTGCGCCCTAAATGTCGACTTGCGTGCTATTCCTAACTGGTTACATGATAACAAACTTACTCTTAATGTTGATATGACCAAAGCGATGCTTATTGGTAGTAATTCCAAGCTTCGCAAGTTAAACAGTCTCTCGGTTTTTGTTCTTTATAATCAACTCGATAGTGTTAGAAGTTTTAAGTATTTAGGGGTTGTATTATCCTCCAACTTTACGTGGACCGAACATGGGGAACATGTGATATCTATAGCATCGCCAGAAATTCCGGACATCGCGACGGCGCACGCGCGGGTTTACTTGGCAATATGGCCGCCAAACTCTTAAAGGAAATGTATGGCAGAAATAAAACAAAATAAAATAGAGCAAGTTCTGGCTTACCGGGAACAAGTGCCGCGATCGTTTCGAAATCTTGAAAGTTTCCTCGGCTATTCTGACTAAGTTGCGTTTACAGACGAATGTTACTGGCCCTGCTTTTTATTGATGTTTATTTTCGAAGCTTGGCTCATACAAAGCTCTGTATTTTAGTAGCCTGCGTCGCAGACAGTCGAAACCGCCGGTATAGACAGTCTGCGCAACGGCTCCCCTAAAACTTGTTCCGATATCCCGCTGTTTGTGTATCCATTTTTGATTGGCTAGTTTCTTACGCGCTATCTGATTGGATAACTCTTGCGAAAGTGACCGCGCATTTATCACGTAATGCCAAAAATAAATTTGTGTAGGTTTCCCAACTACTTTATAACAGTTGTACATTACATTAAACGTTAAATTTACTTCGAGCTGGAAATAAGATGTCTGCAACTACAGAAGAACGTTGGCATACATACATACATACATACATACATAAACTTTATTTCCCTTCGGATTTCTGAATAGCACTAGATGTGCTAGTATCTCCGATATAGGTTTAAAATCGAAAGACTCGTATAAAACCTCATATAAAAATGCTAATAATTATATACTAATCCCCACTGGATAAATAACTCCTAATGGCATGTTTAAAAGCTGCTAGAGTATGTATGTATTTATGTATGTATGCGTAAGAAACTAGCCAATCAAAAATGGATACACAAACAGTGGAAAAAAGCGTTCAAAGCCGTGAGAGAGCAGTTTGAAATCGATAATCTTCTACCTGAACAGGAAAACGCACTTCACGAATTTCTTGGAGGTCGAAATATTTTTGTAAATCTGCCGACGGGCTACGGTAAATCTTTGATTTTCCAGTGCCTTCCGATCGCTGCGGATGCTCTGTTCGGAAAGCCTCGTGGTTCCAGTGTTCTCGTTGTAATATCGCCGTTGCGATCGCTTATGGAAGACCAGATTCGACATTTAAACAACATGGGAGTGCCAGCGATCGCCATTACGACCGATGAGGATGTCGAAATAATCCAGCAGGTTATGAACGGCAATTATGTTCTTATTTATGGCTCTCCAGAGTGCTTGCTCTCCAGAGTGCTTGCTCTCCAGAGTGCTTGCTCTCCAGAGTGCTTGCTCTCCAGAGTGTTTGCTCTCCAGAGTGCTTGCTCTCCAAAGTTTTTGCTCTCCAGAGTGCTTGCTCTCCAGAGTGCTTGCTCTCCAGAGTGCTTGCTCTCTAGAGTGCTTGCTCTCCAGAGTGCTTGCTCTCCAGAGTGCTTGCTCTCTCGGAGATGTTCTTTGCAGAGGACAAACAGGAGATGAAGTAATGATACGGGAAAAACCCCCGTCAGATCCATCGCAGACTTTTTTCGATGTTGGAGCATCGTGGTCGTCACTTAGAAGTTCCCAGATCGTTTGACTGTAAGCGAATATTCCCCTGTACTAAGGCTTTTGAGATCTGCTTCCAATTTTTCTCTTTGCACGATAAGTGACCGACGTTTTTTCAGTTTCGCAACACAGTTTCGGCAGACGTACTTGTTTTCGATCGATCGCAAAGATATTTCCAAACTTTCAGTCTCGGTGAGTACGTCGTATTGTTTCCATCCCTTTGAAAGTAACACTCTTTCGTTTCCCTTTTCGATGACGCGACAGCATAAATTACAATAATCGGACGAATCAGTCATAACCTTTTCAACCTTTTGAAATGCAAAACAAAGCTTTGTACAAAAGTACTTCCAATATACAATTTACATGCGACGATATTCATTTTTAAAGGCCCATTTCCAAACGAGATGCCTTGCGCACCCGGATCATTTTTCATATATGAAAAATACGCTATTTTCCTCGTAGTTGCGGTATCGCTTTGACATCTTCTTCCATCTTACTAATTCGGGCTTTCAAAGTTCCATCTTGGATCGTGTGCGAACAACAAACTATCGTAGTATCCATATCAGTAAATAGTTTTTAATTCTTACATGTATGACGGTGAAAAACGTCATTTGAAAAGTTGATGCCGCCGAAGAAGCGGTCTAGAGGAAGGCCGAGTCTGCCCGGCTCGGCAAAGGTTATTCGACTTCGAGAGTCTGTGTATGATTATGGAGGGCAAGGAAAACAACTATGGGTTTCGGTAACACTACAGATGTTGTTTTTGCAGAAATGTCATTGATTATTCCTACGATATGGAACTAGAGACTCCGGGGAGATTTTTTCGAGGTGAGAATAATTATTTGACTGATTTTTACTTGAGTTCCTGAGATATGTATGCAAGCGATCTCATTTGTACAAGTCATTATTCTATAATTGAAATGCGTAAAGTAAATCAGTTTTGGCCAATATTGGTTATTTGTTGATATTTTATTTATTTTATTTAGTGTTGAAGCCGAACAATTTCCTTCAACATCAGGTAAGCTTTGTACAAGTTTTATACACAGACTCGATTTATGATTTTTCAGTCTCAAATATTTAGCTGCAAATTTGTTTACTGTGTTCACCAAATCTTTGCTTTTCTTTTTAATAGTGTTAGTCAATGACTATCAGAGTTCGCCATTTAACAATAGCGCGATTCCAAAACAAAAACAAACGACTGCAAAGGATCTCGGATGGAAATGGGCCTTTAACTTGCGTGATAAATTTCGCAAGAATATGACCAATCATAAGGCGCGTAAGAAAATAACCAATCAGAAATGAATACACAGATCCGTGGATCCCTGCGGGATATCAGAACAAGCTTTTGGGAGCCGTTTCGCAGACGGACTATACTGGGGATTGTGTGACACGTCCGGCTGCAACGCAGGCTATATTTTAGAAGCTTGAAATCCAATTTTTGCAGCCGAACCAGATTTTGATGCGCCGTAGCGGTCAACATAATCGGGATAGACCAAGTGCCGCGATCGCTTGAGGAAAAGCACCGTATGAGGTACTATTTCACCAATAGCCCTTTTTACAGTTCCCGGCGCCATATTGGATGTGTAACCGCGCAAACATGATAGCGAGGTTAGTGTTGAGTCGCGTTGCGAGTTCTAGTGAGAGTTTAGTGAAATGTGGTGGTGCTCTGTCCTTTTCATCGAGATATTTCGACAATGAACGATACTTTCCCTACGCAGGATATTCCTCCTTCTTCTTCGAAAAGAAGAGGAAGACACTGTGCCGCTTTTTGGTTGTGCTAATAGCTATTATGAATCAACAGGTAATCCGACAGGTCTGCATTTCTACTCGTTTCCGAATGACTTCCAGCAGTGAATCAGATGGTGTAATCTCCTGAAGCGCCAGCATGGAGAGGACGGATTCTTCATCACAAAATCAACTTTTTTGTGCTCAGAACATTTCAAAAGAGAAGACATGCGAAAAAGCGTGGGCACGTCGCTGGAAATTGGTGAAAGGTTTATAATGTTTGCACGGTTGTTTTGTTGCTTGGATACCGAAAGAAAATGGTGCTTTGATTTTCGGTATTGTAGTGTTTATGCTGGGATTTTTTTCTCCTTATTAAAAAGGTGACATTTATATTTCTTTGTGCACTGTGGTCTTACAGATATCTGTGAACTGAATGTAAAATTATAAAATTATAATGTAATATTAAAGATTTGGTAAAACATTTGACAATGAAAAACTGCGATAAAATATTATAAAGCATGACACGACGTTTCGACGTTTCCAGAACGTCATTATCAAGTAAACTAAAATAATAAAATCGAGCATACATATACTGAAGCGGTGAATAAATTACAAAACGTTAAAAGCTAAACAAAGAGTTTAGCCCTAATGGAATCGCTCTGGGTGTTTAAATTGGGCCTTATTGTTCTTATGTACAACATTTCATAAACAAGACAATCCCATTTCGTGCTGCATTTTTTAAGCATTCTAAACTGGCTCTCATTGAGTAAGTCAATGTTCCCATGGGCATCTCTCAGAGCGATTCCCAGAGCGATTCCATTAGGGCTAAACTCTTTGTTTAGCTTTTAACGTTTTGTAATTTATTCACCGCTTCAGTATATGTATGCTCGATTTTATTATTTTAGTTTACTTGATAATGACGTTCTGGAAACGTCGAAACGTCGTGTCATGCTTTATAATATTTTATCGCAGTTTTTCATTGTCAAATGTAATATTAAAATGTAAAATTAAAAATTTAATAAAATCATGAGTTTATTATTATATATATATATATATGGGCAGAACCATCTCGATTAAACTAGTCAGTACCGAAAAAAACACGGAAAATGCCTGCTTAAAGGGTCCCAGTAGCAACTGTGACAACTCAAGAAGAGTCATTTGAAGTTGAACAGGAATTATTTCACCAAGAAGTTGAAGCAGCTGTTTCAACTGTCAATGCTGCTTCATCTTCACCAGCCCTGCAACATTTAGATGTCCTTAAGCTGCAACGGGAAATAGAGCTACTGCAAGTACAATTAGCTGACTTGAAAGAAAAACTAAGTAAAGTTGAAAATGAGAGGGATATTTATTGGTGTGCCAATTTTCAATTGACAAAATTAAAGATGATGAGTCTGCGGTTCTATTTTATACTGGATTCCCAAACTATGGAGCACTCATAAGCTTCTATAATTTTATTGAACCAATGCTGGCAAAGATGCAGTACTGGAAAGGAGAGAAATTGTCAAAAGAGAGTCAGCCATACCAAACAGATGATAACAGAAGTAAGCTGGGGCCTTCAAGAAACTGTCATTCTTGGATGAATTTTTGCTCATACTTAGGAGACTAAAGGCTGGGTTATTTGTACAAGATCTTGCTGATAGATTTGGGATCAGCATGAGCCTGGTGACCAGAATCTGCATTGCATGGATTAATCTTAACTATGTGGAGCTGAAAGAACCTTTCCCATTTCCATCACAAGAACTTGTTCACAAGAATATGCTGCAAGAGTTTGCTCAATATGCCACAACTAGGATTATTTTAGACTGTACAGAACTGTTTATTTTTTTTTCTGTGAATAACAATGTTAAATATTGTCAATAGGCTCTTCGAAATGTTATGTTTGAGGAATAGAATTTTGAAGCTCCTTCCCATAAAGACATAGTTTAACTCGCGTTTTATTGTCATGTCAATCACTTCCCTTATTTACACAATGTACAATGGTACCTTATCTTGATTTCACAAGCCCAAAATCATCTTTTTTCCCCGAGTACTAACAACATTAATATTAATGTTTCTTAATGTAAGGAAAGATTACACCTAAATCAATTTGAGCATTAAATTTGAGCTGGTGAAGGTGAAACAGCATTGACAGTTGACACAGGTGCTTTAAGTTCTTGGTGAAATAATTCCTGTTCAACTTCAAATGACTCTCTATGAGTTGTCACAGTTGCTACCGGAACCCTTTTAGCAGGCATTTTCCATAGTTTTTTCGGTACTGACCAGTTAAGTCGAGATGGTTCTGCCCACATATATAATAATTAAACTCATCATTTTATAAATTTATAATTTTACATTTTAATTGTACATTACAATTTTATAATTTTACATTCAGTTCACAGATATCGTATAAGACCACAGTGCACAAAGAAATATAAATATCACCTTTTTAATAAGGTGAAACCCCCCCCCCCCCAAAAAAAAAAAAAATCCCAGCATAAACACTTCAATACCGAAAATCAAAGCAGGCATTTTCTTTCGGTATCCAAGCAACAAAACAACCGTGCAAACATTATAAACCTTTCACCAATTTCCAGCGACCTGCCCAAGTTTTTTTGCATGTCTTCTTTTTTGAAATGTTCTGAGCACAAAAAAGTTGATTTTGTGATGAAGAATCCGTCCTTTCCATGCTGGCGCTTCAGGAGATTGCACCATCTGATTCACTGTTGGAAGTCATTCGGAAACGAGAAGAGATGCAGACCTGTTGGATTGCCTGTTGTGTCATAAAAGCTATTAGCACAACCAAAAAGCGGCACAGTGTCTTCCTCTTCTTTTCGAAGAAGAAGGAGGAATATCCTGCGTAGGGAAAGTATCGTTCATTGTCGAAATATCTCGATGAAAAGGACAGAGCACCACCACATTTCACTAAACTCTCACTAGAACTCGCAACGTGACTCAACACTAACCTCGCTATCATGTTTGCGCGGTTACACATTTAATATGGCGCCGGGAACTGTAAAAGGGCTATTTTCACCCTCCATGCTGATTTCTTCGCCCTGCTAATTGCCTTTAAAATCAGTTCACAGAAGCACAAATCAGTTCTACCCAAAGCAAAGATATCAAATGTCACGCGAGCATCTCGTTTGTGTTGATCCGAGAACCACATGTCGTATTCTTGGGCAAAAAAACTCGTATTTTGCCTCAAACCCTGCCATGTTTGATATCAAAATTTTCACTGAAAAACAAGCATTCTAATGCTGTAGGGGACTCTGGAATATGCCTTAAGCCGACGGTAAAATTGGTCAGCAAACATAACGATGTAGCTTTAAACATTCGCGGGAAAAAGAAAATATATTTCCTCTCCACTTTCATCGCTTTCTACCGGAACTTTCTTAGCTCTTTTAGTTTAATATTTTAGAATTCTCAACAGTTGGATGAAATATGGGAGCAACTTCAGAATACCCGTCCACATCATTTACATGTGTCGGGAGGCTTTAAAGAATGAGGCATAACACAATAGATGCTATTCTTATTCAATGACATGTAAATGAGTGGCCGGGTATTCTGAAGTTTAGCCGAAATATGTCAGACAAGTTTAATTTACTTGACGCGGAGAAGTTTAAGAACTAACTTTAAGACCTTTGGTGATCGTGCCTTTGCCCGTTCTGGACCTTTTCCGTGGAACGAACTGCCGCTTGAAATTCGAAACAGTCCAAATGTAACGATTTTTAAGTCAAAGCTTAAGACACATCTATTCAAGCTGGCTTACAGTTTGTTTTGATATTTTGTCGTTTATCATTTTAATATTTGTAGTTAATATGTTGTAAAGCGCTTTAGAATATTTTATAATTTTAGCGCTCTAGAAATGTAAATTATTAAATTATTATTAACGCTGTTAGTGACGGTCGGGAATGATCGTTGCTTAAAATTATGTTCGCTAGCAAAGTGTTTCCTCTGAAGATATACTCTTGACAGTAATCATCAAATATCGATCAAATATGACTGTTTGCGACACTTGTACGAAGCGAAGCAAGCTGCATCAACACCCCAGATAAGCTGTAGATATGTTGATCTACTAAATGTTTTCTTGGCTGCGAAGTATTCTGCTAAAGTAAAGGAGGATTGCAGTAGATTAGAGGGCATCTGTGGGGAGGTCAATAATATAGATTTAAAAGAAAAAAAGGGAAATCATACCGGGATATACAGCCGAGCGAACTTAAGCTTGCCCTTAGGGCAGACATAAAAGAATCAAGGATAGAGCTGATGCAGCATTGAGAGAAAATGAAAATGAAGTTTTGAAGACCCGTTGTGAAGAGCTTTACAACAAAATTGTTGTATATGAAGCTTCCAACAAAGATACCAGTGAAGACCTTGCTGTGGCAAAAGCAAAGATTTACAGTCTTGTAACTGAAAATAATAAACTCCATACATACATTGAAAAGCTTGGACACTAATTTTGATCTAGAGTAATTTATATCAAAACCAGGAAGTTCAAAGGAGTTGTTTCTTTAAAAGGTATGGGCTCAATCAGTGGTTAAAAAAAAAATAAGTCAACAACCAGAGAACCAAATAACACTGACCATAAATTTGAAAAATGGGCTCAATCAGTGGATAAAAAAATAAGTCAACAACCAGAGAACCAAAGAAGACTGGCCATAAATTTGAAAAATAATAGCCTACTGACCAAAAATCAATTTAGATGTATGAACTTCTCCCTCTAAATTTTCATCCATCAGAGAGGTATCACACAGAATAATTTTCAAGGCAAAAATCCACGGGTGCAATAATTAAGCCATTAGATGCTGACAGAAAACTATTTTGGAGAAAAAAGATTTAAAGAAGTCAAACAAATATTGATCACGCTTTACCACAGAATACATGTACCACATCAACCAATTATCATTTTTCAATTAATGTAAGCCACAAATTGCTTCACAAAATAAGTGTTTTTGGATTCTAAATCAATCACAGGGGTTGAAAAGTTGAATGATGAGTGCCAGAGAATTCACCCCCAGAAGTCCAATAAATGGGATGCCACAAAAGATATGCTCTGAGTTTAATTGACAATTTATTAAACAAACATCAACTATTAGATTAAAGGTTGGACCTATGAGTTTCCATTCATTTCACAAACTAACAAATTACAAAATGGAATATTTTACAAAGTCACACTTGTTATGCTGTTGATGCAGGGCAGTCTGAGACAAAAACACTACAATACATAAAAACATTCTCAAAGTTGCATGGCTTTTTTGCCATTTCAACACATAGCTTCTCCAAGAGATACCTAGGAACCTTGTAGAGTATCTCATCTTTGTTAACATGATGAACTGGGGACCATGACAACACGGGCTTTATCTTAATCGGGATTAGTCTATGGCAAGTCCCTCTCCATGTTCGTTCAAAAAGTACCACGAGCGTTTGGGAAGGTATTTGAACCTTGTAAAGTCATTTATTTGAAAAAAAAATGCCCTCGGTGTTCTGAAGGAATTCCTTTATCATGTGAAACAAAGCGCCATATGTCCAATTCCAGATCCGCATATATAAAAGGGTGAGACTTGTGAGGAACTTTTTAGACCAGTTAGCATGCCAACGGCAAATCGCCGACTTCCTTCTATAAGCCTTTCATCGCTGATTTGAGTTGGCCTCAAAAAAGATCTGAAAAATTAGTAAAGATTGCTTAATTCCGTAATAATCTTCTTTGTTAATTTTTCTTTATTTTTAGAAAAATAAGATTGCAATCTCTAATAAGACTTAATACCAAATCCGGAATAAGATTTTCAGCTGGCACCCAGCTGCAAGCTTCCACTGGCCATCCTCTCCATTTCATCAAGTAATCATAACCCTACAATCACATTTATATACAGAATATATATACTTCGATAACGTGAGAAACTACTTGCCGACTCAGTGAATAATAAAAACACGACGAGTAAAAGAATACTAACAAGACTTACCGAGTTACATTTTCGCCGGGTAATAATTCTCTCCACATCAAAAACTCTTCCCCTATTTCTTGTGTGGGTGGCAGTGTCGTATAAAACGACAGAGGAAAACGAATGATGTTGTTTGTTGTCAACCACGGGATTTTCGCGAAGACGCCATGTTGCCTCATTAGCATAAATTCATTAACTGGCCCGCTGCTTATGCGCGGGCTCAAATGTCCGGAATTTTTGGCCATGAGTGAACCAGACATCAGGGCTTTCGGCGTAGGATCAAGCATTTGTTGCCGTATAATGCACGCCTGCTTTATTACAAAAGCCTAGTCCTTCCCATCCTTGATTATGCTGATATGGTATGGAGTGGTAAGGATAACGCTGTCTTAATGAACAATATGCAGGTGTTGCAAAATAAGGCGATAAAACTTGTTCTAGATAAACCATTGTACTCTTCTGCAACCGATGCTCTCAATCAGCTCGGCTGGTTAAATTTAAAACAACGCAGGCACTTCCATCGCTGCTTGTATGTTTATAAATGCGTGAATGGAATTACATCTCACAAATTGGAATTATCTAGAAACAGCGATGTACATAGATACAACACTTGTTGCAAAGATCATCTTAGACTACCATCAGTAAAATGGAACTGGGGTAAACAAAGAACCTGTTATCATGCCTTTAAAGACTGTAATGCTTTGGACAGTGACTTGGAGAACTCTGGCACTATATGTCAGTTTAGAAATAATTTTTTTTAAATCTTTTAATCCATAGCTTAGTTTTAATATCTGCAATTTGTGTTCTTACTTTTAACAATTTGTGAGAATATATCAAAGAAAGTTTTACAAACTTTCTCTTTTTTTGAAGAGGGGGAGTGTTACAAGGATCGGAATTGTCTGGAAAGTTCGCGAAAGTCGATGTCACGCAATATGTTGTTTCGAGAATTTTCTAGAACTGTAACTCATCAGTTTAAAAATAGAGTTTACCGTAATAGTTATAAATAGTTAATATTGTAATGGTTATAAATAGTTACTTTTGGAAACTTCTAGACTCTCTTCGGATGCTTATACTGAAACAGCTCGCTAGTCAGGTTGTTGCTGTGATTTGGGACTTCGTTCCCTGTTTGTGATCTACAAGCGATATTGTGTGACAAGTGACAAGTGACAAGTGACAAGTGAAGGGATTTTCCCGTTCGGATGTGACTGATATTCTGCTGTCAAGTCCAGAGCTGTTTACCGTGGAGTGCGATACGTCGAAGGAAGTCTTCAGGAGATTTCGCCAAAGGGAAGGACAGTTCTTTGCTTGTGGTCAGATAAGCGTAGATAAGTACATAGTTAATTTTAGTTGGATTGTTCCAAGAGTGGTCGCAATCTCATGTTAAGTTACCTCCCGTTGTTTACAGTTAAATAAATTGTGTTTCGCGGAAATAGCGTGGTTATTATCTTTCTGCCGGTAATCAGTTACCCTAACAAATTTAATGATATTTTGGATCAGGACCTCTCTGTAGATCACCTACGGGTGAGAGAGCTTCCTGTTTAAATATCATTATTATTAAACCTTTCTTGTAAACAATGTTTTAATGCGACGTTGAATCTGTTCCATTCTCCAGCAGTAGATAATGGGATTTACTGAAGAGGTTATGAAGACAACCAACGTGGCCCACTCGTAAGCGACCTTAACTGACTTTCTTTCGCCTATGATCATTTCTACAGCCATAACGACGAGGAAAGGAAGATAAAACATCAACATCAAGCTAAAGACACAAATTACTGTCATGGCCGACTTTTTGCAATTAACTACGTTAATATCCTTCTTGCGGTGTGGATAACTGATTATTGCATTATTTAGTCCTTTAATTTGACGCTCGTGCCTTCGAACGATACGAAAAATTTTACCAGTGCAAAAGGCAGTAGTTGCTATCGCCGATAACTGAATGATAACCGCGATAATGATCCACTTTTGTAACCACAGCTTTAGTATGGTCGCGACCGAGCAAACTAGACAAACTGCTATCATTGCTGTTATCACTCGTCGAACCGTAACGATGCTTCTGTATCGCAAGTGGAGTGTTAAAGCGAGAAGTCTGTCGACAGAGATGCCACTAACGGTCAAAAAAGACACGCCAGAAGTTATCCATCCACAAAAGAACTGAATCAGTCGCAAGTTACAATACGCGCTGAAAGATTCGAGGCTCTCTGCTATCTTGTATGCAACGAAGGATGGCTGACCAACCAATCCGACAAGAATATCTGACATGGCCAAGCAAAACAACAAAACGAAAGATGGTGAATGAAGCTCTCGTGTTTCCCATATAATGAACATTACAATACCATTTCCTGATATTGCAGTTATTGTAAACAGTGCGCATAAAACGCATAACACCACACTTGCTGTTTTTTCTACTTCGTCTTGTTCCCATTTAACTTCAAAGAAAAAACACGTTAAGTTGGCTGTAATCATGGCGATTCCGCTGTCGCAATCGACCACTTGCCAAGGCTTAGTTTCAAGTTAAATGCAAATATGTTGGTTTAGTTTGGACCTCTTAGCAGTTTTATCTTTTGTGACAGTCAAGTTACGTAACTTGTGTTGATCAAGATTTTAGAGCGATGTCATGTTCGCCGTCCTGCACCATTATGCGCCTGAAGGGACTCCTGGCGCCCGCAAATCAACAGCTTTTATCTGAAACCAAAGAACATCTGTATCTCCCCATATTAACATTCAAAATATATGTTGTCTGAGGAGCTTCCTTTCAATTAGATTACGTATTCAAATATTAATTTACCACATGCTCCACTGAAGTGCTCAATGGTACTGATGACTTTTTCAATTCGTTTTCAAACATTTATTGGCATAAAAAAAATTAACTTTCAGTTAACTGATGTTATTTTTATTGAGTATCCGGGCATTCAGGCAGGTTTCTGAGGATATTTCAACAAAACTTGAACAAGTAGTCCTTTATTTCCTCCACATGCCTAACAGTAGCACAACTGAGCAAACAAACTTTGCAATAGGATGAAACTGAATAAATCCAAGCCAGCTTCTCGTTTTGAGTTTATACACAAGAAAATATAAATAGGGTTTTCTCGCTTTAAGCTATTGACATTCTTCTAGAATCAAACCCTTCTCGATGATAAACTCTTTAAATCTCGTGAAATTCTGGGAGACCAGACTCCGAGAGTAACTTCGAGAACATAAGATATTGAGCTGTAAGTTTCCTTCATTTTTTCTATTCAATGCGCGTTTTCCTTTACATTTATTATTGATGCACTTTACTTGATTTATATTGCAATAACAGTTTTTATTTATAAAAGGAGAAATACATCTTTGGAAAACCTCGTGAGCAGGGAAAAGAATTATTAAAGCCGATAGAAGGTTAGATATTTGCGCAATGATAAAAAAATTACTCACACTTAAAATTGGATCGAGGCAGGAAAGTTTTATCAAAGCGTTATCAAACGATAAAAAAGAATCACAAGGTTTCCTTATTCAGAAAAGGTAAGGGCTGACAATATAGGAAATCTTTCGATGACAAATGTAATTCGTGGAAAGTTTGGAGAGCATGAACGTGTCCTAAAAGTTACTAAAGGCTCTGCTGAGAACTTTAGTTTCTGGAAGGCTTTATAACCTTGTCAAGTGCTTAACAATTGGTGAACTCAGAAATGCTTCATCGTCCAGAAAAATATGCACTCGAAGTTTGATAGGATTCAGTACCCTTCATTCACAGGAGTGATTGTTTCACTTACGCCATATGCTACCATTCAGCAGCTACATTTAAGTATATCATTTTCTGTTCTTGTATTCTTGTATGTCTTCAGAAACACATTGCTGAAAATGAAATCGGCTTTGGCGATTCTTCAGTAACAAGTATATATTAATCAAAGAACTTTCAAAGTGTTCGTGGTTGAGACAGTGCTTTCCCTACTTTCATAAATTTGCATCAACGTGTGAATGTTACATTTTTGTTTCTTTAAGACGCTATTTCGCTTTAGCATGTAAAATTCACACCTGAGGCAACAGAGGATTCAAAAGAGGCGGGATTCTTTGCCAAATAATCTTATATTAGGGGTAAGATGTCGAGTCCGAGGGGTAAACATAGAAAAGAGGAAACCTTCTATTTTAGTATCAAAAAATAGAAAATTGAATGGCACAACCAATCAAGAATATAGACATTTAGAGCACAAAATCCGATCTCAAATCAAACAATGATCGAAGAAAAAAAACTGAAAAACTCAGTGCTTCCCCCTTTCATCAATACAATCATACAATTCATGCAACAACTTCTGAAATGACATTTACATATAAATTAATATTGATCATTAGAACTTTCGACTCCACTTTAATTTTGAAATGGCGACAAGACCAGTCAAGTTAATTATCTGAATGTGCGGAGGCTTTCATCTTTCAAGAAGTGTATTAAATTTGACCAAAATTTACGTGTTCGTGTCGCTTCCTACTGATAATGCAATATTTTTGATGGACTAAAGCTGAGGGAAAACTTCGTCTGTAAGGTCACCAAAGTCAGTCGCTTTAAGTGTTGTTTTCTTAGGAGACTCTGCCTTTCCGAAGTGTGTTCTTTACGGCTTGTCGTATCTCGCTGATGCGCCAAAAGTACACAATTCGATTAAAAAAAGAATCGAGGAAAACTACAATCCCCGCGTAGTCATAGGCGATTTTTTTTGTTATCGTGTACCCGTTGACTGAATCCATAAACATTGTTACAAGAAAAGGAACATAAAAAATCCAAAAGAGACCGTAAATGTAAAGTACAGTCACTGCAGATTTGCGACACTTGAGTACTTGGGCTCTGTGAGTGTGAGAAGCGGTTAGGTTTTGCTGAAGCTCAATGATCTGGCGAAGATGTTTGCGCACAATCATGAATATTTTTAAGGTACTCAGCGCAGTGACGAGAAATGTTGTCAGTAATATGATTAAAGGGAGAATAACCCAGTTTATCAAAGTGAACCTCAATATCGCAACTGCGATGGCAAAGATCCAGACAAAGACGCAAGCAACGAACTCACGAGGAACTGTTCATCGCGTTCTATCGTAAATGAAGAGACAAAGCCAATAATCGGTCCAATAAAACTGCACTTAAAGTCAACAAAGATGTCCCAGAAGTTGTCCATCCAGACATACTCTGAATCATTCTCGAGATGCAAGAGCAACTGACGTCATGTCTTAGTTCGGCGACCTTGAACGCGACGAAAGATGGCTGGCAAATGAGTCCAACGAGAAGATCCGAAAAAGCGAGAAAAAACAAAAGGACGAACGACGGCGAGTGCAGTTCTTGGTTTTTCCAAATTGCAATCAGAATAGTGGTATTTCCCGCGACTGTCATCAAGGAAAACATTGAATTTAGGACACATGTAGCGACGTTGGCTTTTTGAGTTTCTAGCGTTTGATCCAAATTGATGTCCAAAAAGGAGCATGTTAGTGTTTCGTTCATGTTATGAGATCCTCAGCTGCTCCCAGAAAAAAGGATTTTACACACTGTTTAAATGTTAGTTCACTATCAAAGTGTAAAAAGAAACTAATCGACGTTTGTTTCCATTTGGTGTGTCATAGGTGATGGAAATTAAATGCACTTGTACTTGTAAAGAAATAGGTCCTGCACGTTTGTTGAAAACATCAGCCAGATGTTAACTGTTTTCTGACTGTTTCCTAACTCATAAAATAATTTGGCTCTTTTGCAATTTTAATCTTTACAGAAAATTAAAAACGCCGATGAGACACAATCTTCACGTAAGCTTGCGAGTCTAACTTATGCTAACAAATAATGTCGATGTGTCGTTTCAACAACATTTATCTTCGACTCATATCGAGTGCACGAAAAATTCGGGAAGAAATCTATATCAACCATTTTTCGTGATTCCAACGCTTCCTTTAGTTAGTTTATATTAAACAACAGTATGACTGGGGTGAGTAGTATCTTCGAACTGCATAAGTTGCTATTCACAACTGAGGGGACGACAACAATATTCACATTGAGGGCAATTGACAAAAACTCGTTTAGTCGATGAAAGTTGATCGAACAACACTGTTGGTAATATAAACTATGTACATTACGCACTAATCAAACTGAAAAAAAAGGTTCGTAGCATTCATGGCGTCTCAGTTAAAAGCAAGACTTCGCCTTTGAGTTGGCGCCGACTGTTACGGGGGTCAGTTTGATGATACCCTTTAACAGGTGATTTGAAAGTGACGGCGGATTTATAATTACTATATCCAAGTTAATTTGTTTTTCTTTTTTTTTCACCCGTTTTTAGATGTGATTTCACGGCGCCGCGGCCCGTATTCGATTCCTAGCTTGGGAGTTCTTTTTTTTTTCTTTTTTTTTTTTTTTTCACATGCGATTTGTTCTTTGTCTTGTCTCTGTTTTAAAGACATCAGAGCACGGGATCAGTCAGTAAAGTTTCTTCGCATTCAAACATCAATGTGCAAAATGTACTTGTTTGCCTCATCTTGTTTGTCCTTTTTCATGAGAGACAACCACATTAGCACCCGAACTCAAGACACTATTTGTATTGATATTAACCCTTTCTAAGACCACAGACGCCAAACACCATCTGTTGGTGGAACATATCCATACCTACTGCTAATATCAATATTGTCATTGAGAAGAAGTAAAGGATTTCTTGGGTCTTTTTGCTTCCGACCATTCGTACCAAAATAGAACAAAATGTGACAGAACAAAGATGTTGGTCAGTCAAAAACCATACAGTCTACCAAGGTTATTGATCAGACTCTGCAGCGGCTACTTCGAGTTGTTTCCATGAGTTATCTTTCTTAAATACTTTATTATTGCACGACGTACTTGTTTAGTTCTCCAACAATAAATAACAGGATTCACCGACGAATTTATGAAACCAATCGTGGTCGTGTAATCCCAACCGATTTTTAATGACGTCGTATAGCCGTGAAATGCTTCCGCTGCACTAACTGCGATAAATGGTAGATAGAGCACCAGCATTAAGCCATACACATAAAGAACCGTAATAGCTGACCTTTTGCATTTAAATGCATCACCTTGTTCGTTTTGTAAGTCAACCATTGATCGGTTTTGTTCTCTTATTTGGTGTTGATGTCTATTTGCAATTTGAAATATCTTAACAGTGCAAAGTGCAGTCACCGCAATGGCCAATACAGCTGTAGAAACAGGAAAAATCAGCCAGTTTCGAAACCAAAACCTGACGATGGCAACAATGATGCAAAAAAGCCAAACTACAGTCATTGCTACCAAAACACGTCGCACGGTGATCGTGTTTCTATATCGCAAGTGTAGAGTTAAAGCGAGAAGTCGGTCGACAGAAGCTACGCTTAGGGTTAGGAGAGACACGCCAGAAGTTATCCAACCAGAAAAAAACTGAATCATTCGCACCTTACAATATCCGTTGAAATTTCCCAAAAGCTCCCCTATCTTGAATGCGACGAACGAGGGCTGGCCAACCAAACCAACAAGGAAATCAGAGATTGCCAAGCAAAATAACAAAGCAAAGGATGGCGTATGAAGCTCTCGTGTTTTCCAAATTACAAGCATGACAATGAAATTTCCGAGTAGCGCAGACAGAGCAAATAGAGAGCTAACTACGCACGATATAATACTTGCCGTAACCTCCTGACCAGTTAACGTGCGATATCCTTCGAAGAAAAAGCATTTCATAGCGTCGGTTGAATTCATAACGGATACATTCGAGAAAACTGAAACGGAATGGTTAACCATCTTAACACATAAATAAATATGGCCGTAAATAGAAATTTTACTTTCGAAAGAACACGTCGTGTTTCAATTTCAACGATATATTAAAAGGAGGAAAAACACCGAATATTAAATGACCATTTTGAGCGGGCAAGTTATACGGCACAGAGTGTCTCAAATACACTTACTCCAACAACTAGTACTGACCTGCTGCTTTGAAAATTGAAAAAAACCAAATTTAAGGAAGTTCTCTGGGCTTTCAGAATTCATATTTTTCCTTGTTGAGTCAATGCCAATTGTTTTTATATTTGAGAAGAATGATTAACTTTCATAAATATCATTTTGGGAGAGCGATATTGAAGGCAGAGATTTCTGTTACTCTAAGAGAACTTACTCCAATCAATTAACATCTGCCGACGTTAAAATTGAAAAAAAAAAAAAAAAAGGAAGGCAGTTATCAAAGCTATCAAAATTCTTTTATATGCTTTTGATAAGTCAACGTCAATTCTTTACTTTCGAACTGCTGCAAGCGATTGACTTTCGGAAAGGAAAATATATCGCAACCTTTATATGACGATTGGTGAGAGAGGTTCGAAATGAATGGAAACGCGGCATTACAAATCAGTCGATCAGGGCAAACACATCATGTAAATTAACTGGCACAGTTTATATGCAGTGCTAGGAGCTCATTAGCACTCCTGACTGCGCTCAGGTCTCTTCAAGGAACTAGCTCAAAGTTTGCATTGCCTGCATTAACGAGAAATGTTATTGTCATACTTGTTATTTGGAAAAGGCATTAACTAAGTCGACATTATTCGTTTCGTGATTTTTCACGGCAATTATTCATAATTCAAAATAGATGGAAAAGAGTAATGCGCAAACTCATTCCGACGGCGGGAGTGGAACCCGGGCCGCGGCGGTGAGAGTGCTAAATCCTAACCACTAGACAACGTGGGAATTGTTATCATACTCAACAACAAAAACAACAACATTTATTTAAACACGATAAAAATTAATTAAAATATTATTCATCAATGAATTTAACTAAGCGAATGAGGTTTTGTGTTTTAGAACATTTTTAAATAAGCTTTTGCTTGAGATTGCACGCGTATGATTGTCAAGAGAATTCCATGGAGATTCGGCCTTGTAACAGGTGGACTTGCGAAGAACTTCAGTGTTTGGGTTTGGTAATAAAAAGGTTAATTTCCTACGCAAGTTATAGTTGCACTCATATTTCGTAAACAGCTTCATAATGGGAGCGGGTAAAAAGTTATAGAAACAGTCAAGTGCCAAGATAAGTAATCTATGTTCGTATAAATTTTAAAAGTGTGCTGACTTGCATTCGACTGAGACTAAATCACTAGGTGTGTACAGTGGTGTTTACCAATCGAGGCCATAAATGATCTTTGGGCACGTACATGTATCCTCTCAGCTCATCAAAGAGCGATTTGCCACAGGAACCCCATACAATCAACCCATAGGTAACAGATGGCAGAATTACTTTGAAATAAAAATCAGCTCTCGCTGTAGTAGGTAAGAAATACAAGGACTTAAGAAGGTTCAACTTTTGTGAAAAGGACTTAATCAACTCTCAGATACAATGAAATATATGAAGTTCATATATATATATATATATATATTTTTTTTTTTGTACTGCGGTATTAGATACGTATGGTGCACGACCCTCGCAGTAGATAGCGTTATTTAAGCAATAGCGAAAATCAGACCTGAAAACTGCGAGGATCGTGCATCATACGTATCTAATACCGCAGTTCAAAAAAAAAAAAAAAAAAAAAAGAAAAAATATATATATATGTAGCCCAGATAAAAAGCCCAGAATCCCAAGCGATTCTGGGCTTTTTATCACTCCAAATATAAGAACAAAAAACTTCCATCTTCTGTCGGATACAATGGAGCCAATGTGTCTGACGCTCAGGATAAAGCTGAGTTATTTAACAACTATTTTAATTCAGTTGTTAAGGGTGATGACTGTGTCCCTTTGCATGAAGACTGCTTTCTCAGTGACTTCGATGTTGGTGCAGATATTTTGAATAACATCGAACTTTCCCCGGCTACTGTTTTGAAATTCTTGGAAGAGTTAAACATCTGTAAATCCTGCGGTCCAGATGAGGTAACATCTCGGCTACTGAAAGAGTGTGCAGATTCGATTTCATCTCCTCTTTGTACCTTGTTCAACAAACAACTCGGTAGTGGTTGTTTTCCAAAAATGTGGAAGGTGGCTAATCTGGTTCCAGTTTTTAAGTCTGGTGACAAGGAATTGGTTGAAAACTATAGAGGGATATCATTACTGTGTATCATCTCCAAAGTCCTTGAAAAGTGCGTTTTTTCATATGTTTTTCCCTTTATCCAGCCTAAACCTTACCATCTACAAGACGGTTTTGTCAAAGGACGTTCATGTGTTACAAGTCTTCTCAGATCTACATTTGTCTTTGCCAAAGCACTTGATGAGAAGAAACAGCTTGATGCAGTATTTCTGGATTGCCGTAAAGCACTTGACTCTGTATCATTTAACTGCTTATTAAGGGAACTGTATGGCGTTGGTATAAGAGGGAACTTGCTATCTTGGTTTAGAAGTTATCTGACAGATCGTTTCCATATGACAGTTATAGATGGCCGAGCATCTTCTTTGCTACCTATTTCATCCGGTGTGCCCCAGGGGTCTATCCTGGGACCCTTGTTGTTTATAATATATATTAACAGTGCCCCAAGTTGGACAGATGCTAAGACTACTGTCCAACTCTATGCGGATGATATGAAGTGTTATCGAGTTATTGATAACGGTGCTGACGCAGTTCAACTACAAAGAGACTTACTAAGCTTAACTGGTTGGTCGTCTGAGCATTTCATGAATTTCAACGCTAATAAGTGTAAGCACCTTGTCGTGACAAAGAAAAAGAGTTTTATGCACACATCATATAATCTGAGCGGGTCACAGGTTGTAGTCGTTTCAACTGAGAAAGATCTAGGCGTTTATGTTTCTTCGAATTTCTCCTGGAATGATCACATTGACTTTGCTATAAGTAAAGCAAACAAGATGTTGGATATTATCTACAGAACGTGCACCATTGATTGCGACCAAAAAACTATGTTGATTCTATATAAATCATTGGTACGACCGCAGCTGGAGTACGCATCTCAAGTTTGGTCTCCCTATACTAAAGAAAAAGTTAAGGCCCTTGAGCGTGTTCAAAGGCGTGCCACCAAATTTATCTTGAAATGTGATTTAACTTATCCAGAACGTTTACTAAAATTAGGTCTTTTGCCTCTCGAGTTTAGAAGGGAGGTTTTAGATTGATGTTTCTTTTTTAAATGTCTGAAGGGGCACGTTGATTTTGACGTCCTATCATATGTTAGCTTCAAATCATATAAGTATGATATGAGGAACTCAGAAGCCATACTTGCCAAGGGTCGCTTTAGAACCAATGTTTTTTAATTCTCATTTTTTAACCGCATTGTGGATTTATGGAATGACCTGCCTGTAGCTATTAGGACAATTGATCGAGTATCATTGATCGAGTATCATTGTTTAGTAAGAAGGTGAATCAGTTTTATATCAGTAAATTTAACTTAAGTAAGAATAAATTTTTATAATTTTTGATTACGTATTGTTGTAGCTATTTGTCTAAGTTAGTTTTTAATTTTTTTGTATTTTATAACAGGCAGTTTATTTAAAATAAGGAATCTAGAATTCTGTATAAACTGGCCTAATTACTCAGATATCTCTTTTTTATACTTGTATATATATTTAACTCCTTGTTTTTGTTTTTGTTTTGATTATCTGTGTAATTGAATTTGAGTAAATAAATAAATAAATAAAAAAAAATATGAACTTCATATATTTCATTGTATCTGATTTATCACTTTCACGGGTTTATTACGAATCAACTTAACGGCCTGTTCCCAGCTGGCTTGTTAGCTCAATTGGTAGAGCGCTGCACTAGTATCGCAGAGGTCAGTGGTTCGAATCCCGTACAGGCCTGATTTTTTTCAGGTCTGATTTTCGCTATTGCTTAAATAGCGCTATCTACTGCGAGGATCGTGCATCATACTTAATCAACTCTCTTACGTGAGCGTTCCAATTAAGGTCACTATCAACTTCTACTCCTAAACACCTAGAGGATTTAACTTGAGTGACCACACTGTTCCCCAATAACACTGGCTGCATCGGCCCAACAAACCGGCCACGCATTAAAATCATATACTCGGTTTTACCAGGGTGGGGTATGAGGCGGTTAAGGCAGCGCCAGTCATGCAACTTCTGAAGGATAACGTTCAAGATAATAGCGACCATATCAGGAGAAGACGCAGCCGCGTAAATCGTAGTGTCATCAGCATACATGTGAATATCACCATTGCAATCCCCAACTATATCAGGCAAATCGTTGCAAAACAACGAAAACAAGGTAGGACCCAAAACAGATCCCTGTGGCACGCCAAACTTCACAGGTGGAATTTTGGAGTGAAAACCATTTACGAATGTGGCTTGAGAGTGATAAGAATGTTTTAGTAAAAATTGTGCACCCTGCCATATGATTCTGATTTCATTAAGTTAAAGGCCTAAAAAAGGAAGACATCTTTTCAAAGTAATAATACATAAAAATGGACTAGAGGGTTACTAAAAGTACGTTAATTATATGATGGTCACTGTCGTGTTAAGTGTCAGATAGTGCCCTTCGCCCTGTGAGATGTAAAAGTGGAAATGGCTCACTCCAAGTGTAAAAAAAAAAAAAGATTTTTCCCACCGATCTTTAATGACATTTAGCCGTGAAATGCTTGGTCTCCCGAAGACCAATAACAAGAAGTGGAGTGCGTTGACTACAAAAGTGGACAATCGCACAGTGCGAGATGGTTTTAATCCATTTTTTCGTAATTCTAACGTCTCCTTTAGTTTATATTGAACTACAATATGAAGGGGAAGGAATACTTATGGATTTCATTATTTGCTATTCACAACTGAAGGGACGATATCTATGTGATTTTGCAACTACCTGAATTATTTGCTTTCTGTTAGTTTTGCTCTTAAAAAGCAACGTCACTTACATTAAAATTAAATTGAAATATCCGATGTGCCGAGTTCTCGATAAATGTAAAAAGATTAGATTTAGCCAGAAATGTTCACATTGAGGGCAATTTACGTTTTAAGAATAATTTATTACAACAAGAGAAAATATTTTCTTTGGATGAGAACCATGCTAACTGTAATGCTTCGTCATTACGAATCGTAATATTGTAATCTAGTAACCGTGTGGGCCATACAACTCCATATATATCTGTAGTTACAAAGATCAATTTAAATCTGACTTATGATTGTGAATCCTTATAAAAAATCATTCAACAATAGCTATTCACAATCAGCTCATTATTTTCACTGAAAGTAATACTGTGAAAACCAGGCCAGGTGCGTATTTCGCTCAGGGTACAAATAATGGACTCTTAGGATCAGACACCGCAAAAGTGTTCATTCTTCTTCAACATGAACAACTCTTGCTTAGGACCTTAAAAGTGCTTCTTTCTAGAACTAGATCAGGAGCAAACCAAAATCACATTTATCTCCATTGTTGTGACTTGCACCCTTAATGCGATCTTCTCTCTCATCACGTGCATAAGCAATGGCGTTATTCTACATGCAATACGGAAAACACGAGAGTTCCATTCGCCATCTTTCGTCCTTCTATTTTGACTCAGCCTTTCGGATTTCCTTGTGGGAGTGCTTTGCCAACCATTTTTCATAGCATATCACACGGCGGAACTGATTTTGATGCACAGTCATGCTGCACTTCAAACTTAATTTACTACTTCTGCACTTTAAAATTAATTTACTCCTTCTGCACTTTAAAATTAATTTACTCCTTCTGCACTTTAAAATTAGTTTACCCCTTCTGCACTTTAAAATTAATTTACTCCTTCTGTGGCTTGACCACGGCAATTGCGTCTTACTTCACCCTATGTGCAATTTGCTTCGATCGACTCCTGGTTTTGACTCTTCATCTACGATACAACACGATTGTTACAATTCGCAGAGTGTTACTGACAATTTGTCTTGTCTGGGTATTAGCCAAAATCATTGTCATACCAAGGTTTTGGGTGGAAAGGTAGACTTTCGTAATATGGGTATTTCTGCAAACGATAGCTATTGTATTACTCTCGAGCGTATTAAGGATTGTTCAGATCGCAGTCGACGACACCAGCGTCAGATACATAAGCAACGGCGTCCAAATCAACACGATAAACATGCTTAAGCGCAGAAAATCTGCTTTAACTATACTTTTATTGGATGGTTTGTTTTTAGTTCTCTATATCCCAATGTTTGTGACAGGAATTCAGCATCAATTTCAAGGATTTACCACAGAAATTACAGTGGCATGCGACTTCACAAATACTGTTAGTTTCTTTAATTCCTTCTTGAATCCATTTGTCTATTGCTGGAGAATTAGAGAGGCTCGTCGAATTGTCGTGAATATGTTGCGGAGAAGAACTGAAACTCACAACGAATGAAAACATCATGTTAAGGCACGCAGTTTGTGTGTAGACACTTGATCAAAGTTAAAATTTACTCATCGAACACGAGTCCATTTTTTCACAATTCCAACGTTTTCTTCAGTTAGTTTATAACAACTACACTATGACACGGGAGAGTAGTGCTTACGAATTGAATTTCCCAGTTTTGCTCTTGAAAAGCGACGCTATTACGTTAAAGTTAAATTGGAATTTCTCATGTAGGGTTCTCAATTAATAGATTAGATTTAGCCAGAAATATTCACATTGAGGGCAATTTACGTTTTAAGAATAATGTATGAGAACAAGAGTAAACATTTTCTTTTGATCAGAACCATGTTAGCTGCAACGCTTGTTCATTAAGAATCGAAACATTATAATAACCGTGTGGGCCATACAATGCAATCTCATATAAGTCTGTATTTATAAAGGTCAATTAATATCTGATTTGTGATTGTACTCCTTATAAAAGAAAATCATTTAACAATAGCAATTCGAAGCGAGCTCAATACTTTCTTTGAAAGTGATACTCTAAAAACCAGGCCAGGTGCATATCTCGGTCAAGATGCAAATTATTGACCCTTGGCCCTATAAAGTTGGTCACTCTTCTTCAACATGAACAACTCTCGTATGGGACCTAAAATGTGCTTCTCTCTAGAACTAGATCAGGAGCAAATCAAAGTCACATTTATCACCATTGTTGTCACTTGCACCCTTAATGCAATCTATTCTCTCATCACTTGCATGAGCAATGTTCCTATTTTACATGTGATACGGAAAACACAAGAGCTCCCTTTGCCATGTTTCGTCCTTTTATTTTTCTTCAACCTTTCGCTCTAAATAGCTGCTTCTAAATCTGACCGAATGCTAGCAGGTCTGAGCAAAATTCGTTTTGTCGGTGAAAGTTAATCGAGCAACACTAATGACGATATAAACTATTTACATTACGAACTTATCAAACTGATAATGGGTTCGTAGTTGGTCATGAATACTCAGTGCAAAGCAAGATAGATCCTTTAAGTTGCCGACTGTTAATGAGGTCAGTTCAATGATATCCTTTAACAGGTGATTTGAAAGATTGAAGTGACGGCGGATTTATAATGCCATCCAGTTTAAGATTTTTCCCGTAGTTAGATGTGATATCACGGCACCGCGGCCCATGTTCGATTCCCAGCCTGCGAGTCCTTTTTATTTTTTTCCTTTTGCAATAACCAATTCATTTTCATGAGAAACAGCCACATTAACACCCGCATTCAATTAAGGCACTAAATTATGCTAATTTTAAGACTACAGACGCCAAACACCATCTGTTGGTGGAACATATTCGTACTGATTGCTAATATCAGTATTATCACCGTTAAGAAAAACAGTTTTTTCGGGTCTTACCGCTTCATATACCATTCATACCACTTTTAGAACAAAATGCGACAGAACAAAGATGTTGGTCTCTCAGAACCATACAGTCTACCAAGGTTATCGACAAGATTCTGCAGCTGCTACTGAGTTGTTTCCATAAGTAATCTTTCTTAAATACTCTATTATTGCACGACGTACTTTAGTTCTCCAACAATAAATGACAGGATTCACCGACGAACTTATGAAACCAATCGTGGTCGGGTAATCCCAACCGATTTTTAATGACGTTGTGTAGCCGTGAAATGCTTCAGATGCACTAACTGCGATGAATGGTAGATAGAGCACCAACGTTAAGCCATACACATAAAGAACCGTAATAGCTGACTTTTTACATTTAAATGCATCACCTTGTTCGTTTTGTAAGTCAACCATTGATCGGTTTTGTTCTCTTATTTGGCGTTAATGTCTATTTGCAATTTGAAATATCTTAACAGTGCAAACTACAGTCACCACAATGGCCAACACAGCTGTAGAAACAGGTAAAATCAGCCAGTTTTGAAACCAAAACGTGACGATGGCAATAATGATACAAAACAGCCAAACTACAATCATTCGGCTACCAAAACACGTTGAACGGTGATCGTGTTTCTATATCGCAAGTGTAGAGTTAAAGCGAGAAGTCGGTGGACAAAAACTCCGCCCAGGGTTAGAAAAGACACGCCAGAAGTTATCCAACCAGAAAAAAAAATTAATCATTCGCACTTTACAATGTCCGTTAAAATTTCCCAAAAGCTCCTCTACCTTGTATGCAACAAACGAGGGCTGGCCAACCAAACCAACAAGGAAATCAGGAGGAGATTGCCAAGTCAAGTAACAAAGCGAAAGATGGCGTATGAAGCTCTCGTGTTTTCCGAATTACAAGCATGAAGATGAAATTTCCAAGTAAGGCAGTCAGAGCAAATAGAGAACTAACTACGCACGATACAACACTTGCTGTAACCTCATGATCAGTTTGTGTGCGATTTCCCGCTAAGAAGAAGCATTTTACAGCGTGGGTTGTATTCATGAGGGTTAAGTTCGAGAGAACAGAAACAGAATGGTTCACTATCTTTACGCCTGATTGAATATGGCCACAAATAGAAATTTCATTTTCAATTTCAACTGTATATTGAAAGGAGCAAAAACACCGAATTTAAACTACCATTTTGAGCGGGCGATTTATGAGGCATAGATAGTGCCACAAAAATACTTACTCAATTATCACTGACCTGCCGAATTGAAAATTGAAAAAACTGAATTTAGGGAAGTTCTTTAAGCTATCAGAGTGAATCGTTTTCTTCTTGAGTCAACGCCAATTTTTTTTTTTTTTTAAGGAACGATTAACATTCAGAAATACTATTTTGAGAGAGTGATATCAAAGGTACAGATATCTACTGTCTCGATCAAGAAAATCACTTCCGTCAATTAACACCAGCCGAAGTTAAAATTTAAAAAAAAATGAGTGAGTTACCAAAGCTATCTTTTTTCTTTGCTTTTGATAATTCAAGGTCAATTTTTTAATTTCGAAAGCAAGAGATTGACTTTTACAAATGAAAATATTTGCAATATCGCAACCATTACATGACGATTATTGAGAGAGGTTCAAAATGAATGGAGACGCCTTTTTATAAACAACAACAACAACAATTTATCACTTATAGAGCGCTATTTCAATGACAGATCAACAGCGCTTTACAATCAATCTTAACCCGCCCATCCCACCCCAGGGGAGGACATCCATCACACAGTAATCTCGTGCGTGGGAAATCAACGTCTTCTACCCCTAACCCTGTAGGAGACGGGACCTCCATTTATTCGTCCCTACCCGAGAAGACTAGAATATCTAACCATTTCTTGATGTTATAGAAAGGTAGCATATTCTTCTCAATTATTTTAAGACCTTGAGTGTTGGTCCGGCCGGGGCTCGAACCCTCGACCTCCCGCACAACAGTCCAGCGCTCTATCCATTGAGCTAACCGGGAGGCGGTTAAACCAGTCGACAAGGGCAAACACATCATGTTCATTAACCAAGTTCAAAAAGTGCAAAGTGCTAAGCAAATCGGATGATAAACAACTTCCATGCACTTTTTTAGCTTTTATGTCAATACAATATCAGTTAATAGACAGCAACAGACAGCCCGTTACGCTTTTAGCCCTGGGGTCAACCGTGAAGTCCAGTGTTATTGAATTCTTCCGTGAACAAAATTTAATAGAAGTTTTATCTGTAGTAGCTAATCAGCATGCGAAGATAAATCGCATTCATGCGATTTCCCTTACTTAGGTCTACATATAGAGGAAGGTTATATGGGGAGAAAAACTATTTGTTATCACTGCACGATAACAATGATTAGGAAGGAGAACTTTTCATTATGACACGAACAGATGATGTTCTCAGAAGAATTTTAACTGATCTTATTTCACTCCACTCTTTTGAACTAAAAGTAATGACTTCACTTGAACTTTTTCTTTCAAGTTTCTAAGTTTATGCAAAAGTTCAACGCTCGGTTTTAGCATTCATAGACCCGAAACAGTGTTTGTGTCGTTTAAATGATCGCCTTCTTAGAAAATTTCATTACTTCTACTTCTTTCATAGAAATTGAGATTTAATCATGATATGTTCCTTGGAAATAAAAATTAGCTCGCATGGGTCTCCGATGGTCTCTATGGTCCATATGAATTTCTGAGTTAAAATTGTGAATCGCTTATCTCGTAGTCTGAATTTAACAGGTGTGGCTACCTTTCTTATCTAGAGAGAATATAAGCCAACAGGAGCCCATGACCACTCCTGACGGCGCCCAAGTCTCGTACGTATTGTGTGTCAGGGAGCTAGCTCAATGTTTGCATCGCCTACATTAATGAGAAATGTCATTGTCATGCATTTTCTTTGGAAGAGACGATAACTGAATAAACATTATTCGCTTTGTGATTTTTCTTGGCAGTTATTCAAAAGGGATGGAAAGATCATATTGCGTTATCATTCCCACGCCGGGAATCGAACCCGGGCCGCGGCGGTGAGAGCGCCATATCCTAACCACTAGACCACGTGGGAACCGCTACCTATAAAGGTAATGATAAAGATCTTGGAGTAAAAGCTGTGCACCCCACTAAATGATTCTAATTTCAACAAACATGCCGTAGTTAAAGCCTAAAGAGGAAAGAGACCGAAGGGTTACTAAAACTTTTTTAATTATATGATGGTTACTACCGTGTGAAGTGTCAGGTAGTGCTCTCCGCCCTGTGAGACGTCTAACAACGGAGTGTAAATAATAATAATAATATTAATAATAATAATAATAATAATAATAATAATAATAATGGCCATCGATGTAAAAAAATATAATCTTGCGATCTCTTAAGAGTCTCCGAAGGTCGTGTATCGCTGCAAATGCGATTGATATACAAAGTATCATAAAAATTTTGCAAATTTAATTTCATCATCCGGATTTCACTGGTTAACCTTTTAGGTTTGTTTGTGTCAGCGTTGCATGACCATTTTAATGACAAATGCAAACGCTTCAGTTAAGTTCGTGCACTTATTGATTTTCTGTCCAACCCTGTCATGGAGGCAAGGTTATTAAAAATCGAAAAAGAAGGGTAAGAGAAAATGGCGTGATTTTTCTTGGCAGTTATTCAAAAGGGATGGAAAGATCATATTGCGTTATCATTCCCACGCCGGGAATCGAACCCGGGCCACGGCGGTGAGAGCGCCGAATCCTAACCACTAGACCACGTGGGAAATATGACTTTCATTAGTATTGTTAAAGTCAACTATGAGCATACTGTAGTTAAAGACCTGAAAAGGAAGCTTCTTTCTAAAGTATTGGCACATAAAAATCGACCAAAATGATGCTAAAACTACGTAATATCTCCCTATTTCCTGATAGGTTTGAGTGTATTTTAGCAAGTACTAATGATATCAACGATTAAGCAAAGAATTCTTCTAATTTTGTTTAAAAAAAACTTGTTTCAGGTCGTGTTGGTTGTACCACGGGTAACGTTTATATAGTTAACGGCAGTATATTGCACGGTGCTTAGCAATTTCAAAATCCCCACCCCAGCTAGGAAAGGCTCTAATTCTCCACCCCCTGGGCGCGGACGACGGTCGGTGGGTTGCCCGGGCCGGGAGGTGGGAAATGTTAAAGCTTCGAATAGATTGGCGCATAATTTTGATGTTAAGGCAACTTAAGCAAGTGATCCATTGACCTGCGGATCTCGCCAACAATACAACCACAAGTTTCATTGTAGACGAAACGTTTCGGCTTGTCTCACATCGAGAAAATTAATAATTTATCTCTTTATCCTAAGCCATGTAGGAAAATTGAATAAAAAACACTTATAGCAAATGAACCCTTTGGATGGTAGCTATGAAGGTTCGAGGTCTCATTTTCGTTATACCTTGTTTCTTCTTTTGTGGAAATTGGGCAAAAGATTCCAAACCGAGAGCGATCAAGTTCACTGAGCCATGTTTTGCTGAGGAACAATTTCTTCACTTGTGTACGGATCCCACAGAATCTTGTCACGAGGAACGTGCGGATGAAATCAAATTGCTGCGTTTGGACGGAGTGAAGGTACTGAATTTTACACGTACAAAATGTTTTGTCTTGAAGTTTTGAATGTTTACGTTGCGAAATTTCCATAGCTCATTCAAAGGATGAACGGCGTTGCTGAATTCAACTAATAATCGCTAACATAGCAAATTCCCCTAGTGGGACCTATGTTTATCACTAGATTTGTAAACAATCGCTGAAAATATGTGAAATATAAGCTTGCATGTCTCAATGTGTACCAGAAACATTTACACACCTTGCTACACATAAGTAAGTATTGCTGATTATTCTGTGATAATTTGTATCTTTGATGGGTCGTCAAAATCTGTTCCTTCCAGTGACCAGAATAACGACTGAGCTACAATAAAAGGCTGTGGGTCAAATAGTGAAAAATAACCTAAATCGCTAAGGAGAAAAAATTGTTTGTTAAGAGGTTCTTTACTAGGAGTCCGTATCCAAATATTTCCCTGTACAACCGCTGATGCGACACAAACCGTCTGTTGAAACGCTCGAAGCCTCCATCGAGTCATTAAGGTGTCGTTTTCATTGGGTTTACAGTAGAGGCCCAAACTCATTGTACTTCAAGATTATTATATTTGGACGCAACGTCCAGTGCTAGGGAAACTATTCAAAGTCAAAATCATATCAGTGTGCGGATCTTTTCTTCAATTACAGAGACATTTTTTTTTTCATAGAAACACAGAAAACTGCTTCACATGATTTTTGGGTTTCACTGTTTCGCAATTTGTATGTTTTATGGTAATTTATTTCACCTGAACTCTTGTTGTGAGACTCAGGTACCGGTCAGCCTTTCATTAATCCTATCTTAACCTGACACTTTCCATTCTTCCTTCCATTTCCTGCACTTGTAATTTATGCCAGCCGAATTTAATTTTGTAGTCCCATTGTCAGCGGTTTCAATTAAAGCCGGTTACCGACGCATGCAAGACCTCACACCGACTGTGAGAGGGCTCCCCATGCCCCTTATGGCAAAAATTACTGCCCATTGTACCTTGCAAATTAAAGCTCAGTTTTTTGTTTCTTCAGACAGGTCATGAGAGATGGGTGGAATTGGAGGAAGGGATCAAATACAAAATGATCACTAGAGCCATGAAGCCTTTGCTTTTTGGTGAGTCCTGCTTCAAGTTGCTCCCATCAAAAGCTCGTTCTTAGGGTCATTTTTCACCATAACCACAAAAAAAAAAACTGAAAAAATAATTATGCTATGATTTTAATTATTTAACAGAGATTCCTCGTTTCCTGTCGGATGAAGAATGTGAGCATATCATTTCACTGGCAAAGGAAAGCGGTCTTGTCATGAGTATAGCTGGCTTTGATGTTGCCGCTTACGAGGGAGACTTGGACGAAGATATGAGAGAAGCCGGTAAAACTAGTTTCTTAGCTGATAAATAAGTTTCTCGTAAGCGGATGGTAGAAGTGAATAGTTGAGAAGACAAAACAAATTCAACTGATGCCGAATAAAGTCTAACTGCGAAAACTGAAGCATTAAACTGGAAAGAACAGGCGATACGGATAAACTATAAACTACATGCACAAATCTGTCGGTTTGACCTCAGCAAGCCCGCTCGTGAGGGACTTGTGAGTTCGACTCGGCGTAACCCATAAGCTGAGAATGTATATTGGCCAGAGCGTTAGCCCTTCGTCAGAGAGAAACACATTGATGTGGTTTTAGACAAGACTAGAATTTAATCAGTTCATATTTTAATGAAGTTTAAGGAAATGAATTATTCTTGTAAACTTATCAACAGATGGAAACTGGACACTTGATCACAACGAACGATTTGCCAAAGCATTTAATGTATGGGATGCCGATAATGATGGATTCATCGATGCA